>NC_091295.1:33374535-33382035 GCF_038502225.1 Cherax quadricarinatus | reverse complement strand
TCGTGTTTTATTATAATTGTTGCATTAATTTATTACCTTGTCTTATCCACTTCATTAATATTCTTCTTTATTATGACTTATTTTGTTAAGACAATCGATTTCGAAGGAAAAAACTTATATCTTCCCCCCCCCCCCTTCACTTTTTACCTCTGACAATGTTTTGAATAAAGTTTATATCCATGGAGAAGCGCTAAACACGTAGTGTTCATAAAGGTACTGGGGAATGGGAGTTAATTCGGTTTGATGCAAGGAAGGAAAACTGTAGTTTTAATTCTTTGGCTAAAAAATCTTTCATCAGAATTAAGGTACTCACTTTTCAAGTCCTGAAGGCAACAGGATAACCAGCTGTGAAAATACTCAATGGATCGATTTGAAACTTGGTGTAAGGACTCTGAAGAGCTGCAGGTGATTCTGGAGTCACGAGATCAAGGTCAAAAAACACAAAGAGGTCAAAGGTAACACTTGGCGAAGCAGGTTTTTGTTTTTAATTGCTTTCGACTTTTTATACCAGATGTCGACTCGCATTTCATTCCTTATTTCTCCTGATCTTCCTTCCATTATCTCAAATACTTCCTGTTCCGCTACTGTTACTGCTGTTCCCTCCTGTTGTCACTGCTACTATCTCAATCACTGCTGCTTCTACAAATGTTGATAATGCTACATCAATTACTGATGCTTTAACAATGGCTGTTGTAACAACTGTTGTTGTTCAAATACTGCGCTTCTACAACTGCTGTTCAATTACTGCTGCTTATACAGCTGTTGTCTCAGTTACTGCTGCTTAACAGCACTTCATCCACTTGTTTTTTGCTGTTACCTTTAGTACCGTTGCTTCTGCAACTTCATCCACCTGTCTTGTTACTGTTGTTACCTCTAGTATTGTTGCTTCTACAGCTCTTCATCCACCTCCCCTCAAGGAAGGTTCCTTGATGTTGGTGAGGGGCTCTTGATTTAGGGAATTGGATCTGTGCTCCAGTTCCCCGAATTAAGCCTGAATGCCTTCCACATCCCCCCCCAGGCGCTGTATAATCCTCCGGGTTTAGCGCTTCCCCCTTGATTGTAATAATAATAATAATAATCTTCATCCACCTGTCCTTTCCATTACCGCCAGTTTTTTGTTTCCCTTCCTTTTTGCTTCTCTCGTTACACCTGTTGTTACCTCAATTATCACCTCCCTTTTTTCCCCCTCTCCCTCTCTCGCTCCATCCATTACCTTAATTATCGCCGTTTATCTCATTTTCTCCCCCTTCTTTATCGGCATTTCGCACCTTTTTTGTCCTGTCACTGCCCGCTCACATTTTTAAGTCATTCCTTTGAAGATTAGATGACTCTTGCCTCAGTGTCTTGGCCACAAGTCGCGCTAATTCCAACACCCACGACGCGCTGCTTCGGTATTTCGAACAACTTGCTATTTCGGAAAGCCAAAAAACTGGCTCTATCGAACGTCTACCCGAGAAATTTTCACTTACAATTCTGCAGTAAGCTACTACGCAGAACAAAATATTCCAGGAAAAAAGCATTAAACGAGTTGTAATTGAGTCCACTCTGGTGTTATTGAATATGCTCCGTCATGTTCACATTTCTGCTGCCATGGCTGAACCCCGTTGATATTTCAATAACAATAACCTTCATAATTTACATGCGTATTAAGAAGCAGCAGTGTTTATAAATCATTAACGAAGGATAATCAATTTGGAATTTGGAGTTATACCAAAACAAAAAATATGAAGCAAAGTTATAATCTGCTAATAATACGAGTTTTAGGATGAGTTATTATGGCCGCTGCATACCTTCTCATTATTGTTCATTAACACTGTCCTTGGCAACCGATTAAGTATGTTGCCGCCTTGGTGAGCCGCACTCGCCTTGTAATAATATAGTGGAGGTTCATAAGGGCGAGTACACAGGATATACACACCCAGAGTTGTATTTCTCTGAGCGTATGCATGCTGAGAGTTTACTTTAATCCCTATTTTAGGGATTAATGTATTCTTGCCTGGTGGTGAAAAGGTTACGTGCAGCCTTAATGACCCTAGTTTAGTCGATAGGCTTTAAACCTCATTAACCAACCAACAAAGGGTGTGCGTTAGTGGATTTTAACTCTTAGTAACAACAACATCGTTACTCCGGGTACATCTTGGGACTAAAGTGGAAAAGGGTGGTCGTGAGACTTAAAAACAGGAGAAAGGTTGGAAAAGAAGGGGTAAATGGCAGCGTTGCCATGAATCATGTTTATGCGAGAGTCACCGTAATTAAACGTGATAGGAGAGACAAAAATACAGTGGAAAAGGCTTCGTGTGTTGGGTATTAACGCAGACGGAACACACCTAAATACCTGTAGTGTAGTTGCGACTCAGAATATCCCATCAGCACAACAAGCGAATGCGGACGCTTCTCGCTTTTTGATTTACATTTTTTGTAATTAATACACTTACAATTATTGTTTTTAAAATGACGTTTATTCTTTCAAAACAATTAGGACTGTGGCTTATTACTATTATTTTTTTATTATTAAATACTTAAGGAAGGCATTTAGCCTGGGGAATGAGAAGCAATTTCAATCTGAAGGGAAGGAAAAGTTCATTTCCTTGGATCAAAATTCCCTCACCAACATCAAGGAGCCTCCCTTGAGAGGCGATACACATTTCTACATTATAAAGAGGAAGGTTCCACCTCACCTGTCTGTCATGACGAAGTGTAAACTTTGTGCAGAGTCGATCAGTCAAGCAAATCGAACTGCCATAAAAATAGATAATATCGACTTATTTCATAATTTTTGGCGAATGAAACTGTATACAAATACAAAACTGTATAACTTTGCTAATATTAACTCAATATAATTAGGCTTAATACTTCCCATCATAAGACTATGCTAATTTTATTATCATTTAACATCACTAAAATACTATAAATTTATTATTTTATATTCAGAGTATTTTTCTTTGAGTTACTGTCACGGTGAATTTAGCCTCTGTATGTGTGGCAAAACTATTGTTGCTTTGTAAACCAAATTGGCAAGCTCTGAAGCAAACGCGAGAGAAACAACCCAGGACGTTGCTCTCCACCAGTGTACTTTACCTACACAATACCACCCCTAATTCGCCGCCCCTAACTTTTACCACCACTTCACCACTACACTCCCTCACTTACCTCCTAAAAAAAAAAAATCCAGTAATATGGAAGTATTCAAATGTTGGGTAAGAAGTATCCGTGAAAAAAGTATTGGTTAAAAAAAAATCATGCACACGCCCTAACTATCCTAACACAGCACTCTCGCCAGACACCGCTACTACGGTCCCCCATCGCTCCCCAACCCCCCACACCCTTTACCAATCTCTTACACCGTTTTCCACTGTGGAATACATCATCCTTAGAGATGGTAATTATCACGTAATAATAACTCCAGCTCTGCTGGAGCAAACCATTTTAACGTCTCACAGCTACTGGAATTTGGACGATATCCTTATCATCCACTTTGGCCTCCAAGCAATGGCTGACATACTCCATGACCTATCCTGTCTGGTGGAACATGACAGAAAAATGGCTAGCTGTTGTTTCCACATTATACCTATCATACTGAACATGTGTACCTAATTTTGTTTTAAAAAATTCCTTCTCCGCAATACACATTGCAAAACACCAGTCTTCACCACGATCTTCTAATACACTCACCTACGCATAAATTTGGAGTTCACACTGCCTTACGCATACCTTATGTCCTCTTGCCTCTCGTTCATTCTCTCGTTCTTCGTACTCCCTCGAATAATCTTTCTACTGTCTGATTATTCTCCTTCTATTTTCATCCCCTTTACAGTCTCCTCACCTGCTTCCTTCCTCCTCTACCTGGCTTGTTGGTGGTGTTGCTGGTGGTGGTGTTACTGGTGGTCATCAAAGTATTTCCCCTCTGCCTTTTTATCTTCCAAGTAATTCTCCTCAGCCTCTTCCATCACATCTATCCTTACACTACTGCCTCCTTCCCCTCCTCCTGCACCTCTTCCTCCTCCTCTACTTTTTGCTTTGCTATGCTGACTGAAGTATGGTACGAGGGAGGAATAAGGAAGAAGAGAGCCTTCTACTTTGTTACCTTGGCTTTAACTGTCTACACAACTGTAGAAGAAATACCTAGACAGTAGTCTACACAAATGTAGAGAGCTAGACAGTAATGGGCGCAAGTGTAGGAGAGAGCTAGACAGTAATGTACACAACTATAGTAGAGAGCTAGACAGTAGTCTAGGTTTCTCGGCAAATAACTTCGACATAGATGGTAATGTCTTGTGTAACCTGCAGCTCCCAGGTACCCCTGTGCCTCAATGCGTGCGACTGAAAGAGTGAAGATTGCAGCACAAGTTGACAATGCAGTTAAATATTAGCTCTTGAAGGGAATCAGAACAGACATTCATACGTCATATATTATTTAAACTAATAAAAATTGTATATTAGGATATACACAGGCCGAATCTAATTTAAACCATTCAGAGAGACCGAAGAAGTTGTATTTTCAAGTTATCAGCGGGAACTTACACAGGCCAAAATTAAGCCAAACTTTTCTCCAAGACTCACCAGTTTTTATTAAAGTACAATAAGTTTTATGTAAGCTTAGTGTACATAAAGAATTTTTAATAATGGTTTTCAGAACACACACACATGTTATAGGCACACAAAAGAACATTAATCTGACTTAACCTAGGATAACCAAATAAAATCCAACACTGACTTATTCTGATTAGAAGAAACTCTTTAATTATTTAACAGAAACCAATTTCCAGTTATTGCACGGAATCCATGAAACGTTCAATCCATTTCTTACGACGCATCAATAGGATACACAAGTGCTGAAATTTTGAAGCCAATCAGAGGAGCCTGTCTCTACTTATCACACGGAAACAAACTCTGCCTAGGGGACCCCCGCGTGCAATAATCCCGTGATACTGTCCCAAGATACACTGACAAGGGTTGAAAGTCTTAGGCCGATCGAAAATGGCAAATTGACACCGATACAACACAAAATTAACACAAAAATGACTCCTATGAAGATAGACCAGCATGTAGGGTTTGAAGCTGATCAGAGGCGGCATTCTCTAGTTATTACAAGGGACACAATTCGTGTAGTAAAACTGGCAAAGTGAAATACACAGCTCAAAGTAACAAGCTGTGGTCTTATAAAGCCCATCATTTTTAAAAGTTTGCAGCCGATAAGGAGAGGCATTCTCCAGTAATAGATTCGATTCAAACGATTCCAAGTTTTTTTTTAACTACTTCAACGAAACAAAATTTGTACCTACTCGAATTAAACCTTTGGGTGTATCATCCTTCTTACAGAATGCATCGTCAAAAATACTTTGAAATCAATGAGAAGAATCATTCTTTAGTTACTGAATAAAATATTACTATTCAATAAAACTGGCAAATTTGGACTTATGCTAGCCAGTAGCAGCGTGAGCACTGTGCTCAGGAAGCTACACCAGAGGTGAAAATCTGAAGCCGATCACAGATGAGTAATTTTCCAGTTATGGCACAGATCTGAAACGATTCCAAGTTCTTACTATTTTACAACATCAACAAATTTGTCTACACGCAAACGAAACCTAGTACGTTATATCGTGGACGTAAGATGCATCACTTATTAAATAATGAAGCCGTTCAGAAGTGGTAAACAAAATTATTTACTATGCTTAACAGAATAAAAAAAAATATTTTACACAAAATAGTCATATCTGCTCCTACATATTGAATTTTACTCTGTCCTCGTCTAATTTTTAGGCACCTCTTTTTGAACATTTCAGGCTACACTACCGAAGGTTTTGAAATATTTCCAAACCATTCCAGGATGCTGAGAATGGTATCAATAACTCTGGTCATAGGGTACGTGAACATGTCAACTGTTTCAGGAATTTGGTCCTCTCTACCGTACACAGGTGTTGAAAATCTGAAGCCGACTAGATGATGTATTCTCGAGTTTTGAGTGAAATCAAAAGGATATCTAACAAGTACTGAAAATGATACAGATTTCTTTGTCACTAATTGTTTGCTGATTTGAGTTACATTTAAGTGGGCCTATCTTTTCTTTAATCTTTTTCCTCTATACCTGAAAAAAAAACTTTGGGTTGGCCTTTATTCCATCACAACCCTAATTTCACATTCTCTTTTGGCTTTCACTTTTTTTTTTTTTTTACACTTCTCATATCAACTAAACATGTTGGTCAATGAGGTGATCCCTCGCCTATTTTCATTCGCCTGTAAATGTCTCACCTTTTTACCCAAGACCTGTTTGAGTCTATTCTCTATCCACTTGAGCCATTCATGTTTGATCTAAATGGTCTACTGGGACTATATCTGCTTGGCCAACTTTTACAACGCTCTCGAAAATGTCATAGTGACAACCATCACCAGAGCCGATTAAGCTTCCCTTAACTCCATTTACAGAGCAAAAATTGGGGAATATTAACTTTGTAATCGTCATTAAGGTAATTCCGGGGGATATTTGTGATCGCTTTCTACAAGATCTTCATTAACCTTAAGATTATTTATCAAAGAATGTTAGTTTGTCTAAAGCAAGTGCAGCAGGTTATTTCCTCTAGTTGGTTTTGAAACAAGTTGTTATAAGAAGCAGTTTGTTTCAGAACGATTTTAAAAAGTTAGACTCGGGCTTTTCTAGAGTTAATGTGATTTAACATTATTAAGATTGGCAAAACGTTTATCCCAGTTGGTGGTGAGGCATCGTGTAACGACTGATTTTAAGATTTCGCGAAAATATATTCTTAAATAAGAATTATATTTAATCGCGCGCGCGAGAGAGAGCAAGCGAGCGAGCGAGCGAGCGAGCGAGCGAGAGAGAGAGAGAGAGAGAGAGAGAGAATGTAGTGATATTTAGATCAATACTCTTGGCGGGAATAAATTAGGCCACTATATATATTCTGTATACACAATGACCCACTACCAACACAGCCCAGTTATTTAATGTAACACACACACACACACACACACACACACACACACACACACACACACACACACACACACTTCTCTATTATGTATCGTCCAAATGATATTAATTTTCCCCCTTAAATTATTTTCCTCTGTCCTTTGTTGTATTCCAGTAACGACCTCCAGCTGATGCACTGGCACCCATTTGTCATCGCCCACACCCACCCACATCTACCTAATCACTCAAGCACTACCACCACAGTCACCACCACCACTCTTTTTGCCATCTCTTCTCCCCCAACATATGCACCTTGTACACAGCAAACACTATCTTCCAAAAGTACTATCGTGATCTATAACTTAATGAATGTTATCTTATCTTAAGCATTAATATATATAAATATATATATATATATATATATATATATATATATATATATATATATATATATATATATATATATATATTTATTATTGTAACCACGAACAAATGGTAATTAATCAATAACAACACTGCGACTAGCAGGGGGATCGAACCCGTGTTGTTTTAGTCCATCTCATGGTGAGCAAAAATTC
>NC_091295.1:33312451-33367451 GCF_038502225.1 Cherax quadricarinatus | reverse complement strand
AGTTACTAGTAATGGCAAATCAATTGATCAACAAACAGAGAGAGATAGTAGAGGGCAACGAGTGACTAGCTCCCTTAAAGTTTACTATACAAATAGTAGGAGTCTAAGAAATAAGATAAATGAGCTAAGATTACTTGCAAGTGTAGGTAATATAGATATTATTGGTATAACAGAGACCTGGTTCAACCTGGAAGATAAAAAAATACCTTCTGAATGCAACATACTGGGTTATAAACTATTCCACACTGATAGGGTCAACAGGAAGGGTGGTGGTGTGGCGATGTATGTCAGAGATAATTTAAATCGTTGTCATAGACATGATATAAGATTAGAAACATCGAACACAGAATCTGTTTGGCTACAGTTTCTCGAGGGACGTGACAAATAAATTTTGGGTGTGATTTATAGGCTCCCAAACCTTGATAGGGAGTGCAGAAAACTGTTATGGGACGAAATTCATAAGGCATCTAGATATGAAAATGTTGTGATAATGGGAGATTTTAACTTTAGACAAATTGATTGGAACAATATGACAGGAAATCTTGAGTCAAGTGACTTTCTTGATTCGGTTCAGGATTGCTTTTTAGAACAGGTTGTGACAGAACCAACTAGAGGAAACAATCTGCTTGACTTAGTTCTTGCCAACAAAGATTCACTAGAATTGAGACACTTATGCAACACATGGGAATCTTTATTGAAGAAACGTTTCGCCACACAGTGGCTTCATCAGTCCAATACAAAGTAGAAATGGGTAAGGAGAGTAGAAGTTTGAGGTAATCAGTCCCTCAACCTCGAATCAATGTGTTCAGTCCATCACTCTTGTAGGAAGTGCAGCATAGGGCCAGAGAGGTGGCTTATATACTGCGGTGAGATGAGTTGAAGCAGGAGGAGGCGGGATCACAGTGGGACCTGCCACTAGTGTAAGTAGGTCGTCGTCCAAAGGTTGGGCAAGCGTTGAAGTCTATGTACCAAGATCCCATGATGTTGCAGTGTCTGACAGATGTGATGAATGGTTTTGAAAACCGACAAGTTGAAGAATTGAGGCACTTATGCAACACATGGGAATCTTTACTGAAGAAACGTTTCGCCACACAGTGGCTTCATCAGTCCAATACAAAGTAGAAATGGGTAAGGAGAGTAGAAGTTTGAGGTAATCAGTCCCTCAACGCTTGCCCAACATTTGGACGACGACCTACTTACACTAGTGGCAGGTCCCACTGTAATCTCGCCTCTTCCTGCTTCAACTCATCTCACCGCAGTATATAAGCCACCTCTCTGGTCCTATGCTGCACTTCCTACAAGAGTGATGGACTGACCACATCGATTCCAGGTTGAGGGACTGATTACCTCAAACTTCTACTCTCCTTACCCATTTCTACTTTGTATTGGACTGATGAAGCCACTGTGTGGCGAAACGTTTCTTCAATAAAGATTCCCATGTGTTGCATAAGTGTCTCAATTCTTCAACTTGTCGGTTTTCAATACCATTCATCACAAAGATTCACTAATTAATAATCTTGAGGTTAATGACGAGCTTGGGGAAAGTGACCACAAATCACTTCGTTTCAATATATCATGGAATTACCCACAAAACTGCAATCAAATCTCTGTCCCAGATTTTCGCTTGGCCGACTTTATGGGACTGAAAAATTACGTGGGTGGGCTAAATTGGGATGTCCTGACTATGGGTCAGGTAGGTGATATTGATTGCCAATATGACGATTTTCAGAGCATAGTTCTAGCTGCCCTGACAACTTTTGTTCCGAGTAGGGAAATTAGATCTAACAAAAATGATCCCAAATGGATGAACAATAGATTAAAACATCTCATTGGTCAAAAGAGAGACATATATAGGCGTATCAAAAGAGGGGATGGGCAGTTAAGAAATCAATATATTCAATTAAAGAGAGAAATAAAGAAAGGAATAAGAAAGCAAAAAGGGATTATGAGGCTAAGGTCGCAAGGGATTCAAAGATTAACCCAAAAGGGTTCTTTCAGGTATACAGAAATAAGATTAGGGACAAGATGGGCCCACTTAAGAGTAACTCTGGTCAGATCACTGAGAGTGATAAGGGTATGTGTGAAATTCTCAATACCTACTTCCTCTCAGTTTTCACCCAGGAGAATACTAGCGATATTCCTGAAATAATAGATTATGTAGAACAGGACGATAATAAACTATGTACGATTGCGGTAACTAGTGACATGGTCCTCAGACAAATAGAGAAACTAAAACCTAACAAATCCCCAGGCCCTGATGAACTGTTTGCCAGGGTGTTAAAGGAATGTAAAGAGGAACTTAGCATACCTTTGGCTAATCTTTTTAACATATCACTACAAACTGGCGTTGTGCCTGATAAGTGGAAAATGGCAAATGTAATACCTGTTTACAGGGCAGGTGACAGGTCCTTGGCTTCGAACTATAGACCAATAAGCCTTACCTCCATATTGGGAAAATTTATGGAATCAATAATTGCCGAAGCAATTCGTAGCCATCTTGACAGGCGCAGATTGATTAATGAATCTCAACACGGTTTTACAAAGGGGCGTTCCTGTCTTACGAATTTACTAACTTTTTTCACTAAGGTGTTTGAGGAGGTAGATCATGGTAATGAATATGATATTGTGTATATGGACTTCAGTAAGGCTTTCGATAGAGTTCCACACCAGAGGCTATTGAGGAAACTTAAGGCACACGGAATAGGAGAAATTTTTTCCTGGATAGAGGCATGGCTGACAAATAGACAGCAGAGAGTTTGCATAAATGGGAAGAAATCAGAATGGGGGCACGTCACAAGCGGTGTTCCTCAGGGGTCAGTGTTAGGTCCGTTGTTGTTCACAATTTACATAAACGACATTGATGAGGGAATAAATAGCGATATAAGCAAATTTGCTGATGACACCAAAATAGGCCGTCCAATTCATTCTAATGAGGACACTAGAGCACTCCAGGATGATTTGAATAGAATGATGCAATGGTCGGAGAAGTGGCAGATGCAGTTTAATATTGACAAATGCAAAGTTCTAAATGTTGGACAGTTAAATAACCATGCCACATATAAACTAAATAATGTAGATCTTAATACTACCGATTGCGAAAAGGATTTAGGAGTTCTGGTTAGCAGTAATCTAAAACCAAGACAACAGTGCATTAGTGTTCGCAATAAAGCTAACAGAATTTTTGGCTTCATATCTAGAAGTATAAATAAGAGAAGTCCTCAGGTTGTTCTTCAACTCTATGTATCCTTGGTTAGGCCTCATCTAGACTAAGCTGCTCAGAATGGATATAAATGCTCTGGAAAACAGAGGAGGATGACAAAGATGATCCCATGTATCAGAACTCTTCCCTATGAGGATAGACTGACGGCCATGAATCTGCACTCTCTTGAAAGGCGTAGAATTAGGGGAGATATGATCGAGGTGTATAAATGGAAAACAGGAGTAAATAAAGGGGATGTAAATAGCGTGCTGAAAATTTCCAGCCAAGAGAGGACTCGCAGCAATGGTTTCAAGTTGGAAAAATTCAGATTCAGGAAGGATATATATAGGAAAGTACTGGTTTGGTAAGAGAGTTGTGGATGAGTGGAACAAACTCCCGAGTACAATTATTCAGGCTAAAACGTTGTGTAGTTTTAAAAATGGGTTAGATAAATACATGAGTGGGTGTGGGTGGGTGTGAGTTGGACCTGACTAGCTTGTGCTGCTGGGTCTGGTGCAGTGCTCAATCCAATGACCAGACTGGGTTGGTCATTGGGCTAATCCGGGGGGTTATCATTGGTCTAATCCGGGGGAGAGACATGGACCTGCTCCGCATGGGTCAGTAGGCCTGTTGCAGTGTTCCTTCTTTCTTTATATATATATATATATATATATATATATATATATATATATATATATATATATATATATATATATATATATATATTATACACACACAATTCCAGTGTAGTTCATTACAGTGGAAAACTAGTACAAATTTTAAAAATTGCACAGATAACACTGAATATGAAATTATAGTATAATATGCAATATGAAGTTATAGCGTAATATGAAATCATAGAGGAGTATAAAATTATAGCATTATATGAGATTGACGAATAAAGGACATTGTGGTCAAATTAAATAATGTCAATATTTGAACAGGGAAAGGGAGCGAGGGACTCTGAGCTCCAATATTTTCCCCTCTGACTCGAAATGAAATGAATGAACATTTTTCATAAGTCTACAAAAAAAAAAAAAAAAAAACTTAGCTGACATTTTTGCAATAGTCGGGCTCATATGAGTGATCTACTGCCTGGGCCTCATCAGCATTAATAAGAGCCGTGTCAAATTCACCTGCGTAAAACAAGTTTCGGGTGTATGTACAACCGCCACACCCGTGTGTGTACTCACCTTGTTGTGGTTGCGGGGGTCGATTCACAGCTCCTGGCCCGCCTCTTCACCTGGCCGCTACCCATTCACTCTTCCCGCTCCGTGAGCTTTATCATACCTCTTCTTAAAGCTATGTATGGCTCCTGCCTCCACTTCCTAACAACTCTGTGACTGAAGAAATACTTCCTAACTTCCCTGTGGTTTATCTGAGTCTTCAACTTCCAACTGTCACCCCTCGTTGCTGTGTACCATCTCTGGAACATCCTGTCTCTGTCCATTTTGTCTATACCTCTCCGTATTTTATGTCGTTATCTTACTCCCCCTAACTCTCCAAGTTTCCAGCGTCGTCAGCGTGTACTCACCTAGTTGAGGTTGCAGGGGTCGAGTCCAAGCTCCTGGCCCCGTGTGTGTGTGTGTGTGTGTGTGTGTGTGTGTATTAGCTGTGAACTGCTGTTGTGCACACAAGTACACGCACACTGTACATGTGCCTAGGACAAAATGGTAACTAACTAACTGTTATGTACTGCTGTTGTATGCGTGCACTTGTGAACGCGATGACAAATGACACACTTGTTCATACACATAAATAAATATAAATGTACACATGTGGAGTATCTTTTATTCAGATGCAATATATATATATATATATATATATATATATATATATATATATATATATATATATATATATATATATATATATATATATATATATATTACCTGGAGTTTACCTGGAGAGAGTTCCGGGGGTCAACGCCCCCGCGGTCCGGTCTGTGACCAGGCCTCCTATATATACACATACACGCACAGTGTGCTAATATAAACACGAACAGAGTACTATTTTTCTACATCTATTCAGTGTGACAATATAAACAAGTACGATCAGCTAATATATCCATGAATGTGTAACACTTGAGTATTGTAGAAACGTTTTGCCATCCAGTTGGCGAAACGTTTCTACAATAAAGATTCCCAGCTTCTGCACAAGTGCCTCATTCATCAACTTATCTTAACCATTTATCTACAACATATTCACTAATATACTGATATACACACGTAAAGTGCACTAATATTCTATATATATATACAATCTACAAATCTACACAAGTACAGTGTGCTAATATACACACGAACAATGCACCAATATTCTACACCCATACAAGTGCGATGTGCTAATATGTACACGAAAATGTACTAAAGTACACACCCAATGTACTAATATTCTACACATAGTCTTACAATATTCAACAGTAGTGTGCTGCTTAGAACATTGTACGAATATACACATGTATACTAAGTATACATGTATAGCGGAGTACTTCAACATATCACGAAGTGCATGACCACAATCTTGCAATTATTCACAGTTGATGAAAATACATGAAGTACGCAGTTTTTTGTAAATATTTTTGAACTGAAGAGTACTATTAAGTGAAGTATTTTATCATTAATTTTCAAAGATTAACTTCATAATTAATTTCGGAGCTTAAAAAGCATGATACATCTATTGTAGAATAGAAGTAAAGGAAGATTTCCAGGAAGTTCGTTGCTGATACCGGAATAACTTTGCAGTCTGTTTTAAAGACATATTCACTGAGGCAGAAACATTGACGGGGGTGGGGGGAAAGGGGGGAACATTCATGCTTGATTATAGCCGGCAACAATACTGAAGTTCAGGAAATTTCGGATCTTTCTCCGTTATCTTCAACAGCTCTTCCACTCATGGAAGAATTTTTGATGCCGATGAACGGCTCCTAATTCAAGAAACCAGACCTGCCTTTCCCTTCATTGTATCAGACCCGATTGTCTCCAATTTCCTAGGTTTTTGTATGACCCCTAAGGATTTTGTACTTCCGCCTTAACACAATAACCACAGCTTTTCGTTTTCGTTATCTTACCAAACCTAATAATCTTGAAACTCTATAACGGACATGACACTATTCAGTGCTACCGATAAGTTATGCCTGCAGGAAGTACCATCTGAAAATACGATAGGGAGATTAATACGTTTTAAGTAATTAAACTTACCCGAGTCACACTACTTCAATCTGTGGCTGAGCAAATATAGAAGTTTCTTTATTGCCCCTCGAGATATTTGCTTCGTCCTCTTCGACTCCCCTGCTGTTCGATACTGGCTTATGTCTCTTCTCACTAACTCTGCAGTGTGTTCCTTTAAGTTCGCTTTGTAAAGCAGTAAATTAGAGTCTGCGGTGTCTGCAATATCGACTAAATCTTCTGTAGGCATTACCTCATCCTCACTGGTGTCTGTGAAATCCCAGCCAATATTTTCTCTCTCTGACTCGGCTTCGGTTTTTCTTATCCTTTGTATTATCCATCTCTTGCTGCTTTTTTTTTTCTCTCTCTATTATAAAACTTTGTACTCCAGAAATATTCCCATGTAGACTCTACTGTTAGATTTGGAGAAAAAACGTATCGATGAGCGGGAGGATCATGAATACAGAGGCTCGAGATTCCAGGCTGTTTACCCTGTGTGACCCACAATTGATTTAGTGCATCGCATGAAAAAAATCTAGAAATTACTAAATGAATTCATCTTCTATCGAGTTAGAACCTCCGACTTCTACTTTATCTGTATGTTCTTCAAATCTTGAACAGGTTCTACATCACTCGCTTCTTTTCCTTTCTTAGTTTGCTAGCTTTCAACCAAAAAAAAAAAAAAGAATTTCCGTCGTCTTTGCAAAGCTCTCCTTCACTGTCACATTCCCATCAGAGTGGAAATGACAAAAAAAATAAATTTGATGGTAGTAGTGCCCTTGTAATGTTAAAGGACATGTTCCAGTGAACGTAGCTTTATCCATGTTGACAGACCTTTGTAACTTGTTGACTCTGTCGCTGCTGAAAATATCAGCCCCATTACTACGTTCATTTGGTTTAGGATTTAGCACTTTTTGTGAATATAAAAGTCGGTAAATTTACGTCAGTCTAAACTAAATTTAAGTTATCTAACCGAACCGAACCAAAATAATAATCATCATTAACAAAATGTTATTCCGCAATAACACAGGACGGATAAACACGCACATGATAAACCGAACTATAAGGAAAACGCTATAAAACAAACACTCGAAGTGAGAAATATTCGAATGATGGTAGTCTAGTAGTCTTGCACTTATGATACTTGCATTTGGTGAGGAAAATGACCTTCGTATTGCGTGTAGCAGCCATCTCCATCCTGAAAAAATGACAGTACTGTAATTATTTCGTCTTGATAAACAGTAGGTTACCTCTGAATGCAACTGCTCTAGATTTTAAGAAATATACTTGGAGTTCGTAAGATATTATAGTAATGCAGAAATACTGGACAGCAATGCACTATTTGTACAATACTGGGTGACCCTGGTGGGTTTAGCGCTTGGGTTGATTATAATAATGTACAATACTGGTCGGACAAATCATAGTTGTTATTGTTTATTGGAAAGTATAGTGTCCGGTATTTATTTAACACTGTACAGTGTTAAATTAATCCTTAATTGTCTCGAGTGTCTTTTATCCACACTTGTTTAGGCTGAACCTTGGCGTGGGTTTTGGCTGAAGGATATAGCACGTTTTCTTCAATATTTGATTTTTTATGCAAGTGAGTTTATAACATCCACTATCGCTAATAGTCAAGTAACAGTGTTGATCATGAGGACTTGTTGGTTAGAATTTTTAACTGCAGAGCTCTAGACCCAACAACAATTAAAAATTACTTAACAGTCTGGAGGAAACAATCTTAAAACTGAAATTTGAAGAATCACACGAAACCTCAAAATTTATTGCATTTAATTTTATATAAGGGAAGAGAGGGTGTTCAAGAAACTGCTAAATACAGACGAGTGTGAGAAACCAAGATTATTTTTATATTTTTTTTTGCCAGTTTATAGTCAACCCCTAATGTTACAGTGCGGTGACCTTTGTGTAGTACACTTTATTACATGAAAATACATGTAATAAATTTGGATAAACATGTGCATTGCTCTATATACACATAGGTACTTGTACACTGTATACAAAGACACAATAATTACCTCTACACTTCATAACTGAAATTAAACTTACCATAATGTGAAAAGTATGTATCAGTACTCAGATGCTACCAAACATGCATATAAATCACATTTTAGCATGGCATAATTACAGGGCTATATAAGGATCGACAGTGGAAGTAGATACTATGTGACAGAAGGCATTAGTAACGTGAAAATGTTACGATACTAGTGACGGCAGTAGTAGCCACAAATATCACTAATTGCAGAAGTACCAGCCACAAACAACATCTGTGATAGAAATAGCAGCCGAAAATATAATTACTAGTTAAAACATTAACAATACAATTATTAACAACCTTAGTAACAGTAATGTAGTTTACAACAGTACAAGAACACGAGAGCTTCAACGTTAGTAATAGGATCAACATAGAGTAATAAAACTTAACAGTAATAGTAATCATATCAGGAACATTTGTGAAAGTATTGTAACGACATCACAGTACGGTAAGTAAAAGCATCGCCATACGTAACATTAGTGTAACGCCAACGCAAGTACTTTAGGAACAAAAAAAAACAAAAATATAAGTTTCATAAATAAGAATGTCAGTAAATGTCACATTATAGTGTAAGTTACTGTATTATTGAAAATATCAGTGTAAAAGAACCTAGTAAACAGCAACATAAATAACACAAATACCAAAGGTTGAAGCACCTGAGAGCATAAGGAACTTCAGCAACAAAAGTAACTACATCTGAAACACCAGTTGAGATAGTAACAGTACCAGCATAAACAAAATCAGAATCAATAAAAGTAGCAGAATGAAAAAAAAATAAAAATTAGCAGCTCAAGTAGCAGTAGAGGTAGCATTGACTGTAGCAAACTATTAGCACCAAAATTATCAACAGCAGCTGTTGGAATGGTTAAAAATCGGAGAAACCGTACTCTCAGACTAATTTTGCGGCTGCAGAGCGAGCAAGCAAGCAAGCAATAAAATTCAGCAATAGATGTAACCTACAAAACAACAAGAGAAGCGGTGTGGGGCGGGGGGAAGCAACAGTTGCATCAGAGACAACAACAGAAGTACAAACAACAACACCAGCAACTGTAACGATGTTAGCGTCATCAAAAGGCAACACCTGCGGCAGCAACAAAAGCAATAACCATAGCTGACGCACCAAACAAAACAAGACAAAAGCAGAAAGAAGTTATAATGCTAGCAATACTATAAGTACAAGCAGCAACAATGGCAGCTATAGTGACACTATGAACACCATCAGCAGGATACAACAACAACAGCAGTAACAACAATAATACCAAAATAATGACTGCTGGTAATCCTTGAATTCCGTCATTAAGTCGCGGTTCGATCCAAATGACACATAATGAACCTTCAAGCCAATCAGCAGTAAGAGAAATGGTTCGAGGTTGATTCATTGCCCTGCAGCATACCATTTGAAGCATAGTGATGTGTATATCCTGACCTCCATAACAACTGTACACGAAGCTGAATTATCTTAATTTGAGTGGTGTTTGGTTTTCATTCAAAGAAGAATGCTGAGATCTCCTGCATTTTCAAATTAAGAATTATAAGGAATAAGAATATTTAAAAAATTCTTCTTAGAAGTAATTTGCTTTATTGACTAGGTCCCCAGCAATGACAGTGACCTAAATAATATTTTAGAGTTATCTTATTCATGGGTCTGGCGTCACTACCGCAGACCATCCCAGATATGTATATCTCCCCAAATAGGCATGTATATTTGTGAACTAGTTGTTTTCTAAACAGGGCAGTGAGGGAAGATTGTTAAACACGAAAATATGCCCTTATTTATAAAAATGTAAATATGTTACTGATTTCCTTAATTTTGTGTTTAGAGAAAGATGATTAAATTCATTGTCACTCACTTTACCTCAGGAGGTATCCCCACTTTTAAATTAAATTGCAATGAAAATAAATAAAAAAAAGCTCATTTATGTAGTTTTAACACCATTTGATTTAATCGTATATTTATTTTACTTAGCTATTTTCATCGTGCTGTGAACTGAACGTTTGAGACTTCCTTTTGACGCTGGAGGGATTGCTACCATCAGGATGCTTACCAACCATCACCTCAAAAAACAAACTTCCACGAGTTCTTGTCTTCGTAGCAGCATGAAATGTATGTATGGTAACATTGCATGTGTCGAGTTTCGACATGTATATCAATGTATCAAGGCAGTTCTTTAAGAAGACGCGTGGTACAAGATTTCGTCTCATCACAAGAACTTGAAACATCGTGCTTGAATATATTATTGGAGGCAACTCTATATTTTGAATTTATAACCACAATATTGATGCTATATTTTGTGGCTATTGTACCTGTAGCTGATGCATATTTTTTGCACCTATTGCTGCTTTTTGTGATGCACTATGTTCATCATTTTCGTTACTGTTACTATTAGTAATTATGTTTATATTAATGTTGACATTGTTTATTAGTGTTAATTATTTTGATATTTGATTAACGTGTATATATATTCCACACAAGGACACACCTTTATTGTAGACATCTTTGAACTCCAGACGAGCTTCAAGTCAACTAAAATCAAAATGCAAGCTTATGAATTCCGTTGGAATCGGGGAGCTGGACGAGAATTTTTTGTTAGCAGAATTTGATAAATTAGCAGTGTCATACCACCCTCCTATGTGCGACAGTTACATCGCAGGACCAAAAAAAAAGTTGCTGTGTTTTATTTATAGGGAGGCGCTAAACCTGTAGGTCATACAAAGCCTGTGAAATTAGCAATCAAGTTTTATCAAGGAAAGGGGGGGGGTTAGCTCCAATTCCCTGGATCAGAAACCTTTCACAGGCATCATGACACCTCCACTGAATGGGATTTTATATATAACGTTCAAGTCAGTCTGCCTGAGATTGGGAAACTTTGGTAGGGCAATGAGAATATTCTGAAGCATTCAGTGAATGGTCACCAGCTTCAGTAGCTTCAAAGGTTTCGTTCCAGCAGAAATGGAGTCACTCCTCCTCGGAAATTACCATCTCTTAGGATGGCCTATTCTATACATCCGAGAAATGGACTTTCGCGATATCTCCAACATCATGGAGCGTTTCAACGAAAATTATATATAGGAAAAAAGTGTGTGTGTAGGGTATATATTTGAGCTGCAATTTATATTTAGGACGAGTACATACACATACACATTACCAGGAACTTTTAGGAAAGTCTTTTAATGGGAATTTTAATTGATGATGGTGTGATAGTATTATATTGATGAGACTTCATGTTTGTAGCTTTTATTGTTTATAAATTTCAATTTTGTTTTTACTGGATGTGCTGTGTATTTTGCTTTTTTGCTGCTATAAACTCTGAGTGACGTACATTGTCAAAGTGGTCTGAAAAAATCACAGCTACTACATACACACGGACACAATAAACGTTGATATTTGCAATAGCCTTTCGACATTTTGAAACTGCTTTACATATCTATTTTACACAATGTAGAATTTTTTTTTATTAACACATCGGCCGTCTACCACCAAGGCAGGGTGGCCCGAAAAAAGAAAAACTTTCATCATTCACTCCATCACTGTATTGCAGAGGCGCGCTTACACTACAGTTATAAAACTGCAGCATTAACACCCCTCCTTCAGAATGCAGACACTGCACTTCCCATCTCCACGACTTAAGTCCGGCCTGCCGGTTTCTCTGAATACCTTCATAAATGCTTACTTGCTCACACTCCAACAGCACTTCAAGTCCTAAAAACCATTTGTCTGCGTTCGCTCCTAACACGTTCAGGCATGCTGGAAGTCCAAGCCCCTCGCACACAAAACCTTTACTCTCTCTCTCCAACCTTTCCTAAGCCGACCCCTACCTCGCCTTCCCTCCACTACAGATTTATACACTCGAAGTCATTCTATCTTGTTCCATCCTCTCTACATGTCCGAACCACCTAAACAGCCCCTCCTCAGCCCTCTGGTAATCCTGCACCTCCTCCTAATTTCTAAACTACGAATTCTCTGCATTATATTCACACTGCACATTGCCCTCCTACATGACATCTCTAGTGCCTCTAGCCTTCTCCTTGTTGCAACACTCACTACCCATGTTTCACACCCATATAAGAGCTTTGGTATAACTATACTCTCTTACATTCCCCTCTTTGCTTCCATGGGCAAAGTTCTTAGTCTCCACAGACTCCTAAGTGCACCACTCACCGTTTCTGCCTAATCAATTCTATGATTCACCTTATCTTTCATAGACCCATCTGCTGACACGTCAACTCCTAAATATCTAAATACACTCGCCTCCTCTATACTTTCTCCCTCCAATCTGATACCCAATCTTTCGTCATCTAATTTTTTTTACCCTCATCACCTTACTCTTTCCTATATTCGCTTTTAATTTTCTTGTTTTACATTCCCTACCAAACTCTGCCACCAACCTCTGCAACTTCTCTTCAGAATCTCCCAAAAGCACAGTGTCATCAGCAAAGAACAACTGTGACAACAACTCTGTATTAGATTCTTTATCTTTTAACCCCACATCTCTTGCCAACGCCTAAACATTCACTTCTCTTACAACCCCATCTAAAAATATATTGAACAACCATGGTGACATCACTCATCCCTGTCTAAGGCCTACTTTTCCTGGGAAATAATCTCCCTCTCTCCTACATACTCTAACCTGAACCTCACTATCCTCATAAAAACTTTTCACTGCTTTCAGCAACCAATGTACCTCCTACTCCATGCATTTGCAACATCTGCCACATTGCCTCCCTATCCACCCTATCACATGCCTTTTCCAAATCCATAAATGCCACGAAAACATCTTTACCCTTTTCTAAATATCATTCACCTGTATGCTTCATTGTAAACACTTGGTCTACATACTCCCTACCTTTCCTAAAGCCTCCTTGTGCATCTGCTTTCCTACTCTCAGTATTACTGTTAATTCTTTCAATTATAACTCTACCATACACTTCACCAGGTATACACCCTGACTTATTCCCCTATAATTTTTGCAATCTCTTTTGTCCCCTTTGCCTTTATACAAAGGACCAATGTATGCTCTCTGCCAATCCCTAGGTATCTTACCCTCTTCCATACATGTATTAAATAAAAGCACAACCAAGCTAAAACTATATCCCCACCTGCTTTTAACATTTCTATCTTCATCCCATCAATCCCTGCTGCCCTTTTCATTCTACCCACTGCCTCATGAACTACCCCCACACTCACAACTGGCTCTTCCTCACTCCTACAAAATGTTATTCCTTACCCTATGCACGAAATTACAGCTTCCCTATCTTCAACATTTAACAATACCTCAAAATATTCCCTCCATCTTCCCGATACCTCTAACTCTCCATTTAATAACTCTTCTCTGCTATTTTTAGAAGATACATTCGTTCCACAGGCTTCGTCAGCTTATTAATCTCACTGCAAAACTTTTTCTTATTTTCAGCAAAATTTGTTGATAACATTTCACCCACTCTCTCATTTGCTCTCTTTTTTACATTGTTTCACCACTCTCTTAACCTCTCTTTTTCTCTCCATATACTCCTCGTTCCTTGCATCACTTCCATGCTAACCTTTTCTCTCTTACTACTCTCTTTACATCGTCATTCCAATCGCTATTCTTACCTTCTGCACCCACTGTCCTGTAGCCACAAACTTCTGCTGAACACTCTAACACTACATTTTTAAACCTATCCCACACCTTCGACCCCATTGTCTATACTCTCACTAGCCCATCTATCCTCCAGTGCTTGTTTATATCTTAACTTAACTGCCTCCTCCTTTAGTTTATAAACCTTCACCTCTCTCTTACTTGCTGCTTCTATTTTCCTTGTATCCCATCTGCCTTTTACTCTCACTGTAGCTACTACTAAGAAATGATATGATATATCTGTGGCCCCTCTATAAAAATGTACATCCTGCAGTCTACTCAACAGTCCTTTATCTACCAATACGTAGTCCAACAAACTACTGTCATTACGCCCTACATCATATCTTGTATACTTATTTTCCCTCTTTTTCTTAAAATATGTGTTACCTAAAACCAAACCCCTTTCTATACTAAGTTCAGTCAAAGGGCTTCCATTATCATTTACACCTGGTACCCAAAATTTACCTACCACACCCTCTCTGAATGTTTCTCCTACTTTAGCATTTAGGTACCCTACCACAATTACTCTCACTTGGCTCAAAAGTTCCTACACACTTGCTTAACATCTCCCAAAATCTCTCTCCTCTACTCTCCTCTCTTCTCCAGGTGCACACACACTTATTATGACCCACTTTTTGCACCCGACCTTATTTTAATCCACATAATCCTTGAATTTATACATTTATAATCCCTATTCTCTTTCCATAACTGATCCTTCAACATTATTGCTACCCTTCCTTAGCTCTAACTCTCTCAGATACTCCTGACTTAATCCCATTTATTTCCCCCCACTGAAACTCGCCTACCCCTCTCAGCTTTGCTTCGCTTAGAGATAAAACATCCAACTTCTTTTCATTCATAACATTAGCAATCACTTCTTTCTTATCATCCGCACTACATCCACGCACATTCAAGCATCCCAGTTTTATAAATTTTTTCTCTTTTTTTTTAGTATTTTCTATAGAAGGGGTTACTAGACCATTGCTCCGGGCATTTTAGTCGCCTCATACGACACGCATGGCTTACAGAGGAAAGATCCTTATCCATTTCCCCATGGAGAATAGAGGAAATAAAGAAGAACAAGAACTATTAAGAAAAAACCTAGATGTGTGTATGTATATACATGCCTGTGTAGTGTGACCTAAGTGTAGAATAGACAGTGTAAATTCATTGTTGCAGCAGCTTGGGGCGACAACTAGCCTGTACATATGAGAAAGTGGATTTGTGGAATTGTGGATGGTCAAGCAGCACGGGGGTTTCACCAAACAACCAAAGCACTCTAACCAAGTGTGGGCGGGTGTACCATGCCTTATGGAGGCAACTATAAAATTTGCGGGTGAAATATCGTGGAACATTAACAAAATGATTCAAGAACATGCCTAACGCATACATAATCTGCAATTCACTATGACGAACACGTTCACATCATGGTTTAGAATAGTGCTAGGTTAGTCATAAAAGAATGCTTTTTCATAAGTTTTTTTTAATAAGGCAGGTTAGTTTTATCACCATTAGAACGGAACTAAGGGGATTTTCACATTACTCCAACTCTAACAATACTGCTGGGGGAGCCACAGAATATTATTCAACGAGGCTCAGTATCTCTTACCTTGCTGTCCACAACTAACATTCTTCTCTCTTCCTCATCAAATCCTCCTCCACTAATAAGGGATAAGGGATACGGGGGCTAGAATTTTGGTGTTCCTTCATTGGAGTTGATAAAGTTCTTTCAGAGTGAACGTTGTCTGCAGTAAAGACTTAACCTCGGATGATTAATATTCACATTTTGTATTACAGTCCTTCACATAGACCTATTTGGTTATTGTTTGTTTTTTATTTCGTTTACTAATCTTTCTCCTCTTTGCAGGTAAACTTCAGTAGGTAGTGACGTGATATTCCGCCATCTAGACGTATCCCTGAAGCAGCTGGATTTGAAGATTCAGTTATTTATAGTTTGGATTGAGCATAAGGAGCGTACATTGCCCCTAACCCAACGGTACATCTTCAGAGGTAGGTGCCACTGCGTATTTCCTAGTTGTCTGTAGTAGAATTCTTAATGAAATGGTTTACTAAGGTTTTCTATTATATTTTTGGAAAACCAAGATTGCAGCGTCTCTAGGAATCATATCTGCCAATTTATACAGCCTTGATGGACTATATATAATGAGCGTGTATGCAAACAATATAGTAGGGCTTACTAATTTTTTTTTATTTGGGAAGATGGCTTATTAGAGATCACTAGCTGATACCATCACCAGCCGACGTTGACATGAATTGATGCTATCATCCAGCTAATGCTACTAGTGGCTGATGGTACCACCAGCTGACTCTACCACCAGCTACTTCATGTAGTTACTGTATATTTTTGGTGAAGGGAGTGGACTCAAAGTAGCGCTGCGTCATGTAATCATTATATATTATACATAATATCAGCCTTTATATTACTGCGTTGACCTATGTTGTTTTTCCCCTGATGGTGATCTCGTGAAACACCGGGAAGATGTAATCGCCGAGAAGTCATTTATTTGATTTACGCAGTGATGTTAAGATACATTTTTTTATTTATGCTCAAGATTCTGTAAAAGACTACGAGTGTCTTACTTTAACTTGTTATTAAATAGCAGAATAACACACTGCTCCTAGCAGTTTAAAATGCTGAGGTTTTACAATTAAGCAGTGAAGTTTTGCGGTTCTTACCTCTGAAGTTATTAGACGAGTAGTCAATTAGAACGAGGACGACTAACCATCATGGTGCCACATTGAGGACGAATAGCTAGCGGCGAACCACAGCCAGGACTAATTACAGCAAGCTTGTCAGGGCGATGAGTACTATCTTGCAACCAAGTAGAGCTAGGAACACACATCAGCAGTCGGAGAATCATTAACTAGAGAGAAAAGGGAATGAAGCTTCTTTTAGCCTATGTGGTCGAAGAGGATATACTTTTATGGTGAGGTGTGAAGTTAAATTTTGGGCGTAGGGCAGTAACCATCAGTACGAAGGTCGCAGTTGCTGACGTACACATATTTTATATATTCTGAAGGGTTCATTTGTCTTAATGTGTTTGAAGTGTGTAGCAAGGGATATATACCTCATTGTATATACAGTGAAAGATTGTTTTAGTCCCTGTTTTAAGGAATATTGTATTTTTTATTTGTGCATAGGTAAAGTGCAACTTTAGGACCCTCGTGTAGTCGATAGGCTTTAACCCAACAAACACCAAACCAACCAGTCAACATTACTGGTTGAATTTCTCCAGCACAGAAATCGTAAGAATAGAGAAATGCTGCAGTATGCATATTGACTCAAGCTAGGCAGGCCATGTTCACATCTATACAATCTCACTCTTATATTTGTCTTTTTTGGATAGGCTACCCTGAGAGATAGCAATTACCAAGTGATAGTAACTCCAGCTATGCCAGAAGAAACCTCTGAAGCTCCCGTAACTCATGAACCTTTACTAAAGTACTTGACAATATCCTCATTGCCCTACTGAGGTCTCCTAGTTAGGCTGACGAAATTTAACACGTTGTATGAGCCTCATCCTACGGAATGAAATATCACGGGGAAATATAGCTAGCTTTTGTCCCCACTATACAACTATCATATAGAATAATTGTAGCATACTGTACATGCATTTATTTTTTATTAAAAAAAATTTATATTTGTCATTAGTGACACGTAGTTTTTGTCACTTATTAACAGCCCTTGCTATTAAACTAGGATTTCCTATATTCTGTATTTATTTTTGCTACTTCTATTTTGGCGTTTTATCAGATAAGCGGTGGATTTAGCTGGTGAAGGAGAAAGATACCTTCATTAATACAAAGTGGATGCACGAAATAGATAAATATATTAACAGACGGATAGTAGTGCCATGACGGACAGACGTATGAACAAATGGATGGAAAAAAGTGAAGGATCAACAACGATCCGCGGACATGTGGATGAATGAACAAACAACTGACGGGACAGACGGATAAAGGGACAGCATAATGAAGGAAAGTCAAACGACGTAATGGGTTCACTCTGTATTTTATTTTAACCAATTAAAGTTAATTCTGAGAAGAGTACTTCATTTTTAGCGTCATTATTACAGGAGAAAATTGCAAGTTTGAAGTCGACGGCAAAAATTTTTTTAATCGTTGCAATAAATCGCCCAAATTTCAACATCCTGTTCCGCTTCCCTTTCGAAACGGTGCGACGTTGATGAATTTCCCTTAGAATTCTTCTCTAATTACCCAGCGTGAGTATTTATTATCCAAGTAATCATCCTCGGGTTTGCATTTAATATTTCGCAGAAATATTTCAACGACAAATAATATTTTCCTCCTTGGTTAAGAGAAAGGTAGTTCAGTAGTTCATTTGACTGGACGGTGTAGAATAATTGTATTGAGTTAATCACACCACAAATTACTCAGCTACGTCATAATTTTGCCAGTTATTACTGTTCCAGGGAATTATAGGTCGTCTCTCTTTCTGGTTCGTTCTCCCTTGTGTTACCTGCTGGAGGAATATGAAGCGCGCATACGCTCCCGTGCACATAAACAAGGGGCCGAAGATGAGAGTTAGGGACGCAAATGAGCCACAGGGACGTTAGGCTTTTTGAGCCTCCAAGAAGACAGGAGAGTAATGAGTTAGACAAAGTAGTGGTTGAAGCAGCCTCTTTTTTTTTGCGCAGTTTGAAGGCTAAGTGCGATTTGGTCCACAAGACAGAAAACCCCTGAAATTACCCGTATCTTATAGGCCGCAATTAAGTTATCGCCCCATACAAATTAGGCACATTTGCAGCACTAAGATATTAATTCCAGTTCTGGTATGTCTTATTTATATAGTTGGTACCTGACTCCAATATTTTTTTTTTATCTCTGCCCACGCAATCGCAATTACGCAAATGGATAAGTACACGTAAACAGCTAAAGAGAATATGTGACTTGGTGATGGAAGCCAGGAATCACCAAATGCCCTCGATAGAAGTTTAAAAGTTGGGGCCAGGAGCTAAGGATCGATCGACACACGCACGCAGGGAGGGGGGCGCAGGCGCACGCACGCACACACACACACACACACACACACACACACACACACACACACACACACACACACAGACACACACACACACACACACACACACACACACACACACACACACACACACACACACACACACAGGACCCTGTACACCGTGTACGTTAGGCCCATATTGGAGTATGCGGCACCAGTTTGGAACCCACACCTAGCCAAGCATGTAAAGAAACTAGAGAAAGTGCAAAGGTTTGCAACAAGACTAGTCCCAGAGCTAAGAGGTATGTCCTATGAGGAGAGGTTAAGGGAAATCAACCTGACGACGCTGGAGGACAGGAGAGATAGGGGGGACATGATAACGACTTACAAAATACTGAGAGGAATTGACAAGGTGGACAAAGACAGGATGTTCCAGAGACTGGACACAGTAACAAGGGGACACAGTTGGAAGTTGAAGACACAGATGAATCAAAGGGATGTTAGGAAGTATTTCTTCAGCCACAGAGTAGTCAGGAAGTGGAATAGTTTGGGAAGCGATGTAGTGGAGTCAGGATCCATACATAGCTTTAAGCAGAGGTACGATAAAGCTCATGGTTCAGGGAGAGTGACCTAGTAGCGACCAGTGAAGAGGCGGGGCCAGGAGCTTGGACTCGACCCCTGCAACCTCAACTAGGTGAGTTCAACTAGGTGAGTACACACACACACACACACACACACACACACACACACACACACACACATGGTGGAGCGTCAGTCTTGAGAGCACTTGCCACTGATTCAACTGGAACAGACACAAAAATAGAAAAAGGTTTTCTGTATGTATCGACATTGATTACTGAGGTGACTAAATATTGGTGACAGCAGAAGCATTGAATAAATAAAGATGAGGTGGTTAGTCCCTCAGCCTTAAAGGAGTAGTTTTGATGTGGTCAATAATAGTAATAGTAGTTTTGAGTTAGTTACTCACTTGGTTTTGAGAAGTTATCAGCTCCAGAGTTTAGATCAAACTGCGAATGAAGCATGAAAATATGGCATCCTTTTATACTGGAGCCAGAAGTGAGGTGCTGAATCTGAAGATGGCGTTAGAGGTAAAAATATAAATAAGGAAGGAGTACTGCACAGGCCTACTGGCCCCTACTAGGCAGGTTTCTCTGAAATCTAGTTTTTCTCACAACTAGTCACTTCTGTATTTGACTGAAGAAGCCTGCAGAGCAGGTGCAACATTCCAATAAGATACCCAACCATTGCACATGTCTTACTCATACTAGTTGGTACTGTATACCATTATTAATAATGATACATGTTGTACACAGCGACACCACGGTATCTTGATATAGAAGACTTCCATATCTTTTGCTCAACCACTAGTTATGATTGAGAAAGGTTGGATTTGAGACAAACGTTCCTAGCATGGGCCAGCAATCCTGCTGCGTTACGTTACATAATATAATCATCAGAGCGTTGCCCTGACATGAGGTCTCTGATTGATGTCCAATCTCTTGCGTCTCGTCCCCCGGTACAGTTTGGCTGCGCCATGGGCTTGGTTTGTTCTCAACGTCCTAGCTGTCTTCTGGTTCGTCAGCAGTCTGCTGATGAGGATCCGGGGTCATTGGAGGCGATTCTAGCTCCCTTGTCCGCCACCTCATTGCCACTAACGCCGATGTGGCTCACAATCCATTGACAGTGGTCTTTCCTGCGCCTCGAGCTCCCGTAAGATCTCAAGATCGAGGTGATGAGCGCAAAGTTGTCTCGCGGTTCCGTACTCCCTAGGGCTTGAATCACAACCAGGGAGTAAACGTAAATCACGAGGCATCGCTGGTGTTCACGCAGTGCATGCGTCATTGCTTGGTGGATCGCCTTGAGCTCAGTTTTCATTATGATGCAACGGTTTGAGTTATACTTGGGGTTCACCGAGCCATCATTGAAATGTACTGCACAGTTAGGCCCTCGGCCTTAGACTCGCTTCAGTGTAGCGTTTCAGCCTTTTCAAGTTTGTAGTTGTTTGTGACCCGGTGACTCATGATGCGCTGGTTCCGGAATCCATGGAGGCAGCAGGGTGTATCCAACTGCTAGCAGATCACTGCTTTTCTTTTACAGTAGTTGAACGGGCAGTCAGTTTTCGAGTGGTATCAGTCAGGGACAGTAGCCAGGAGCTGCCGGTGAGATCTTGTGCCACTGAAGAAGAAATTTTCGTCTTCATGAAGGTCTCCCTGTGCTTGTTGCATTACTCCTCAGTTTTAATGCTTTTTCGGCTCCTTGCGTCAATATAAAAGGCCCCATTTTCATGCATGTTTTACTTTGGTATAGACTGGAAATGAACATTTCTCAAGGCTGAGAGACCTACCACATCGAAGCTGCTTCAAGGATGAGGATTGATCACCTTATCTTTACCTTACCACCTCTTCTGCTGTCACCCGTACTTATCCTCTGCTGCAACCCTTGAATGGGTTGCAATGTATATTATGTATATTGCATGTATATTACCTTTTCATATAATTTTATATTGCTTATATTTGCGATAATAGCTAAATCGTGAATATATTGCTTTATATTATTTGACTTAGTTAAATTTTGTTAGGTAGGATGTAACATTGTGCTCAGTTCAAGTCTTGATTGTCTAACTACTGTAATTATCGCTCTTTGCTCGTTACTCTGCCCGCTTCTGTTACTGAGCTGCAGCTGTCCACGGAGCTATCACGTGATCGAGGGGGGGTGTCCTCACCTCGCCTGAAGTATGCAGTCTGGTCTAGACTCTCTTGGTGGTTGGACGTATTTCTGACAAGTGCCTAAATCTCCCTTATTGGCTCTTGTTGGAAGATGGTCTCTGTCTCATTATTATTCTTGTTAGTTCTGGAGAGACTGTTCACAGAACTTTGGATAGACTTAGTGATTTTCGACGTTGTACTGAGGTTGTGTGTCGCTTCGACACTCTGAGTAACTCAGGTCCTGAGCTGTAGCTTCTGACCTAATTTGTACTGGTATCTGTGCATTGTCACAGTCGGGTATTTTCTTATGCTGAACTTAGATTCAGTAGTATGGGAGCTTTGTGACTTGTGGAGGATCTGCTGATGGTCCCTACTAGCTGTCTTTATATTATCTCCTTGTTCCTGATTGTGTCGCAGTTGCTTGTTATATTGTTGTTCGGCTTATCAGTCGTTTTATTGTTCAAGCAGACTGTTCTGATTGCCAGTTGGTCAAGAACTTAGTTTATGAGAGGACTTTGTCAGTCACTTGTTTAAGTCTAGTCTAGTCGTGAGACATAGCGAACTACTTAGAGCACTTACATATACACAAACTTATTTGTATATTGTATTATTAAATGTTAATGTACCAGACGGTACTTAATACTTATAAATGTGATATGTGCTTTCAGCACAATACTACTGTACACGAGAGAAGTGATTAATATTATTTTGATTATTGTGATTAATTTAATTTAATTTGATATACGCCTAGACTAAATTAATAAATTTATTAAATTTTAATTTCTCTAGTTAGTAGCCTACCAGTTGTAATCCTGAAGCACTATTGAATCATACTGAATTCTAATGGATAATTGGACAAGGATACTGACTAATTGTTACGAAAACCCAGTAACAGGCTGGATGCTAGAAGGGCAGTCCTTTCTAGTATTCACTGGAGATCTCTAAGCTTTTAGAATCGCGTTTTTTGTAACATCCTCACTATTCGATTGAAGGCGAAAAGTTTCGACAATAAAATTACCTATCTGTTGCACAGATGACGATACTCATGAATGACAGAATGTCACGATCGTATTGCCATCTGATGATAAACAGTAAATATTAGAAAATACTGAGATATAAGAGAAGGATATATCTCGTGGTAAGAATAAAAGTTAAAGAAAATATTCCACCATAAAAAGAAAGATGAAAATACTCTTAAGCAGAGAAGTGATGTAATAGCAAGAATATACTATGAAACTAAAAAAATACGAATTTAATTATATAATTTTCTCACTATTATTAAAGAGCGTCTTATTCCATTACAATAGATTATATGGTTAATCAGTAAAGAGGAGCATGCATAATGAGTTTTTTTTGGGGGGGGTTATAAAACTTCATTATTAAATAAGTGCTAACATATCGCACAGACACTGAGATTGCACCAAATTTGCGGCGAACAAAAACACAGCGTTGGATATATTATTTTCTAGACAGAGCTGTGAAGCGAGAGAGATCTTTGAATAAAAATGCAATGTAGGTACAAGACTGTAGGGCTATTACTAATTTCTCTTTATAATAACAATGACAGCAGTTGGTGCCATCTGCTGACTGATGGTCAGCAGATGGCACCAACAGGTATAACTACCAATTATAAGTATTATTTTTTATGTATATTTATTTTATCCACTTTAGTATTTAATTTCAGTTTATAGGTAGTATTTTTTATTTATTCAGGGCGTCTTGCATGTATTTTCCTCTTTTTGTCCTCTAAATCATACCTGGTACATAGGCTATTCGTAATAGAATATGATAATTTTTCTAACTGAATTAAAACGGTTTATATTGAAAATATATTTTTTTTGTACACACTAGGCTTAAGCTTACTGGTGAGTCGCCTCTCTCGTTGCTGCGTTGAGTTCGTACATAAACAATTAACAATATTCATAATTTTGTATATACCAGCCTCATAATTCATTTAATCAGCGTATTTATAATCGAATATATATTTGTCGTGCCGATTTTGGCTTAAATAGCAACACTCTTCTTGCCGAATAAGGCAAGCGAAAATTTGTGTATGCAATAATTTCGCATAAGCCATTCTGAACCTAACGAAAAAATATATTTCATTGTTTGTTTATTATTAAATTGTTGTAAACCTATAGAAAATATATTTAGTTGGATTAGGCTAAATGAAATTGCGCTTGCTATAATAAGGTTAGGTAAGTTTCCTAAAGTTCTTTTGGTGCAAAATTATTATTTTTTGCATTAACATAAATGAAAAAAATATATCTTTAAATGTATAAGAGAAAATTTTAGAAAGGACTTCATTTTAAATGAGTTCTTGCTAACTAACCAGTTAACCAGTTTTACTTATTAGGCATTACACACACACACACACACACACACACACACACACATATATATATATATATATATATATATATATATATATATATATATATATATATATATATATATATATATATATATATATATATAAAATATATGTCGCACTGAATAAGCCGAACTTGCCGAATAGACTGAACTCCCCTAAAAATTAAACTTTTCCAAAAAAATTTTATTGTACAGAGTGATTGCTAGTTTTTTCATTAACAATGAAATAATGAAAACTTGCCTAACCTCGCTGAAATTAACGAAAGTTATTTTTGGTTAATCACTGGTCAACTTAAATATATTAAATATTATATTAAATCTATCATGTATATATTTTCCTTATGCTCAGATCGATTTCCGCTGATTTATGGCAAAAATAATTATTCATTCGGCTTATTTGACAAAGTGAACCTCTGCTAAATAGGCTATACTGAACTATTCAGCTTATTAGGCACCCCCCTCCCCAGACACACATATATATGCCGTTGATTTTGTATTCTTGTATCTTTGGCTTGCCTTAATATTTTGGTATGCTTTTATATTTACAAATGTAACTTCTAATTATCTATTTTCCCCATATCATATATCAGTGTTGATATTTTTTTATAGCCAACATATTTTTTTAGGCTATTTTCTTTTAAGTCCTCATTATTTTAAATGAAATAATGACCAAACTCGTTTTTTTAGTGTTTTGATGTTCGTTACGTTTATAAATATTTGATCGATTTAAATCTATAACCATTTCTAACGTTTAGTAGCATCTACCGTTTTTCTTCATGTTGGCAAATGTAAATATATTAGACAATGTTTATCTTTTTTGCGTAATTTGGTAAACAATATTTTAAAATGTTGATGTTGGTGAGTGGTTTTCGATCCAAGGATTTGGAGTTACCCCATGGATTGCGTGCAGCCAGCAGTAACAGCCTGGTTGATCAGGCCCTGATCCACCATGAGGCCTGGTCACAGACCGGGCCGCGGGGGCGTTGACCCCCGGAACTATCTCCAGGTAAACTCCAGAGATCATACCATGGGCTGTACGATCTCTATGGGGCTAACGCTTTCCAATAATAATAGAGAGAATTACGTAACGAATGAACGCTGTCAATTATGTTGCCGTTTAGGGAATTAGTGTTATTATTTGAATTTAGTTTACTAAATATTACTAACTGAAATTTTTGCTTTCTGTTGTTGTTAGTGTTACTACTATTACTGTAAGTTTTGTTGTGGAATACTAATGGAGGTGTTGGAGGCTGGTGGGTGGAAGAAGTGAAGCTTCAGGATGGCATATGCCGCCTCCGAGAAGGGGTGTTGTCGCCTACGTGTAGGCACTCTGAACTAGTTTTAATTGATGCGCGAGTGTTTTTATATATCTGTGACTAGTCCGAGCTAATTTTAACCGTGTTTCGATCTGTTTGTGACATTTGGTGCACCATATTGACTCGAAAACTGCCAATGAAGTGGAGACATTGTCCTCGTAAAGCCTTGTGCATCATTTCTGCCGCCTTGTGCAACATTTCAGCAGCCTTGTGCAACATTTCAGCAGCCTTGTGCAACATTTCTACAAGGAGGTAAGCTGACAATTAACGAAGAAACTTATGGCGTCAAGTGTGCACATGTTTACGGCTCCTCTCACAAGGTGAGTTAAACCATAATTATCTTTGTAACTGAGACTACACCAAATCTTCATACGTGAATTAAACTACCCCATCTTATCTTTATAGCGGTGGGTGGTGCATGTGCTTGACACGGCATCATTTTAGCTGTACTTACACAGTGTTTAATGAATTGCAAATGTATGATTCATTTTTAAGCGTGGGAGGACGCTGAATCAAAATTACTGCGAATTAAAATAATGTATTTCAAGTGTAACTTTTAAAGACTTGCTTTCTGTGCAGCAGACGGATAACAATGTTTATGAATTACATGAAATATATTTTTTTTTTTAGATTATGAATGTGCAGTTCCAGTTACGTATATTCATATGGAAGCAGTATAAATGTGCAGCTCATACGGAGCCCAGCTAGGCCCAAGGAAATGGAAGACCTTTACAATTCAAATATAAATCTTAGTCATTGAGCGTTAGCTGTCCAGCATAGTAATGATTAAACAAAAAGAAAATTGTTTTTATTGCTGTATTTAGTAATTTGCCTGCATGAGATTCGCTTTAATAATAAAAAAAATTTTGCTTTACAGAATTCTTGTATAATGTACATTGCTGTAAATTAGTTCTACTTGGGCTACAAGTATCTTAGTAATAAACACTTGCTCTGAATGCAAAATTTTTTAAATTACTTTAACTTAACAGACGGTAAGTTTAAACAACGAAATTGCATATAAAGTTTCCCAACAATGTAAGAGTTCTGAAAATAAGTCCATAAATCGCCTTAAGTGATGGCTGGTGTTTAATTCTTTCCACTGCATACCTTTACGATATAGAAATTATTTTCCCCTCGAACCTCCGTTAGGACTTTAATTATTTTACTTGTCCAGATATGTTTATTATATATATCTCGAAACAAGGTAGTATTAGAGGGGTTGTGGGAGTAACTGCAGCGGCTGGTGCATTTTGACCGCTTTGCACTCCCTACTATATTTCGTGAACCTTCCCTTGTGTCTTCGATATTCTTTATGGGACGAAAGGGGGGGGGGGGAATGGGAGTTGCCCTGCAGACTGTTTCCTGGAGGAATTTCCATTACTAGCAAGTCAACCTTTACCCCTCCTGTAAAGCAGTTGCTCGTGAAGTCACATGGTGAGCGTCGGGTCAGGAGTGTGCTAATGAGTTGCAACAGTGTTTAAGTATAATGATGTGCGTTAATAATAATTATAACGACAATAATATAATATACAAATTTCTTGTTTATACAGTGATACAATTTCCTTTGTAATGTATTCACATAATACGTATATGTAGCAAAACACTGCTATCACCGCAGCTCATCCTGTGAGCGGTGTTTGTGCACCCACAGCTCATCTGCTGTGTGAGCGGTAGTACAAAAAAAAAACTAAAAGCATTACGAAGCTATCACACTCGTGTCTTTGTCATACTTTACTGGACATAGTTACTTATATTAAGATATTAGTCATTGCTTGTTTTACAAACTCAGCTAATCACCTGCTCGATGTAAAAATGTAAATGCACTCATAAAAAGTGTTATTTGACGTTGAGCAACCAGAACAGGGGTTGCAAGATAAACACCTCTTGCTGCAGTATATTGAGAGCTCTGTACAAAGCTTGGGATTGTATGGAAGCCCACGCCAGGGCCCCCAAGGGCTTGAGGGAGAGAGCAGGGGAGGCTAGTCGTTTCTAGAAAGTCATGCAGGACAACTGAAGTGGGAGAGGGTGGGCAGCTATGAGGCCTAGTTGAACTTTGTCCACCTAGGTGGACAAGGTGCCCTGGCGGCTAGAGATAAACTCAAATGCTAATTAAGAAACGCGTTGAATCGGGTTTACAGTAGTGATTATTATCACTATTGACATTGGCCCCTCAAGGAAGGTTCCTTGATGTTGGTGAGGGGCTCTTCATTTAGGGAATTGGATCTGTGCTCCAGTTCCCCGAATTAAGCCTGAATGCCTTCCACATCCCCCCCAGGCGCTGTATAATCCTCCGGGTTTAGCGCTTCCCCTTGATTATAATAATAATAATATTGACATTGGCCACTTATTAGGTTATAATATCAGATAAGTTCGTTCATCTATCCTAGGCAAAGTGTCGATATTATCTCAAGAGTTCAATACAATCTCAAGATATTTAATCATTAACACAGGTTAATTTTATGCGATTGGCATCATACGCTAAACTGATATAGATACTTATATCCAAGTTAAGCGCTGACATTTTCTTGTAAGTCTGCTGAACTTGTAGCTTTTTTTCCATAAATATGTTTTACTTAACACAGTTCATTAAGATGGGCGGTGGATCTCGTTGTTTCTCTCTATACTGTTCTTCAAACACGTTTTTACTAGTTTTTTCTAATAGTGGCTTTTAAACTGTTTAAAAAACTAAAAGTATATTAGACATTGCTTATCGCCAGTTTAGCCAAGGCATCGACTTTACGATGCTCCAGGAACCTACGTTGGAGGAAATCCACAAAAGCTTAACTTTAATCTGATTGCCAATAATGTGGGTGTATCTCTCTGGTTACATTAAGACCTCGGTTTATTTAGAGCAAGTAGTGAGGATGGTAGGCTAATTGGGTTTAAAACCTGTCTACTACACGAGGGTTAAAACTTAATGTAACCTTTTCAACACGAGCAAAGAATACTTTAAATTCCTGAAATAGGGTGTATCTGCATATGTACTTAAATACCTTACGGTGTACATATCCTTAATGAGGATAAAAGTCGGAGACAATTAATTTGGCTGTAGCTTGATAAAAAAAATCGGATATGAAGACTGCAAACGATCTCAGTGATTTTGAGGCATTAGTCTTCCAGGATCCCAGGGTTACAGATTCTGAAAGAAACCCAAAATTCTTTTGGTTCTAGTGGAATGGTGAGACCAGAAATAAATGAGATTATGGGTGGTGGGTTTACGATACACACTAAATTGGAGATGCAAGTATTTTTTTTCTTGGGCGTCTAGGAAATGAAGAAAATGGCGATAGCATAGTCTGTTGGGACGTTCTTGAACAACAAAATAACATCCAAACTGGCACGTTTCTTGTACAGTGTGTATCACTAGACATAATCCTTGCTGTGGAGTATCCTGGATGAGGTATGTCGATGACATCCTCAACATCGTACCCAGCACACTTGATCTCTTCCGGTTCATAGACGATCTCGGCGTTATTGAGCCTTTCACTTCACTTAAAAGGAAAATAACAACCTTTTTCTTTTCTATACGTCCTAGTACACAACACAGTAATTAACTCCCTTTACTTTAGTATTTACCCGAAAATGGCCACATTTGTTTCTGGTCTCATCATTTCGATAGAATCAAGAGAGGTGTTCTTTTGAGTTTATAACGGCTCTCATAATCAGCAGCTCTGATTTCCTGTAAGACGTGTGCTTCAAACTCAGTAATCTTCCGCAGTCAACGTTTTCCTGCCACTTTCATACGGGATTGTGAATGGAAAGCGCTGAGAACACGCCGAGAGCCAGTACCAACATTAACCACTTTTTAATCTTTCCTACCTCTGCAGTACTTAACGACTCAAGGATACTTCAGAAAACCAGTTACATCACCACCACCACCACCGTTAAAGACATTATTAACCCCATACTCGAGGAGAATGAAGGTATCTACACAATCCCCATTAATATTTGTAATAAACAATTATAGTTACCCAGAATCAGGGAAGTTTCCAGTTGGCAGAATTATTGGTTCGCATGCTTGTCAGCACTCGCCGCTTTCCTGGCCTGACAAAGGTTCGTACCTCTCATCTTCTCTTTATGTTTGATAAAGGTTGGTCTTTATGCGAAGCCTTATCTAAACAGTATGTCTCCATTTTGCCGTAGTGTTTTTCTTTTCCTCTGATTGGCGATTTTACCTCTTCCACTGGCTATAGTTTCATATATGTAAACTTAGTTATTGCTGCACTAAATAATAATAACCATTACATTTGTATATATACACTAATGACAAGCATGGCACAGTATTTTTATAAGTTTTGGGTTTATAGCGTTATTACACCCGATGGTTATCTGATATAAAACGGAGTGCTTGACAGCCAAAATGTCGGACACAGAACCTTGAGTTAAATGACTCCAAACATTCTATAGAAAGGGGTGTACTTCTGTAGCTTCTGCTTGCTCAGATGCTAGCGTTCCTTCAGGCGCCTCGTCAGGCATCAACCTCGACCTGCACTCCAGCTTTCTGTATCTGGACTTCATGTGGACTGTTGTTCCAGACTTGAGTAGCTTTGAGCATTTCCCTTTTGTACTGGAGCATGTAGGACTCTCCTCTTCCCCCTTCCCACCCGCCTTCCCCTCTGCAATGATGTCTTGAAGTGGTAGATTGCAGCCAGTCTGCGGCTTGGGCACAGCTCGCTTGTGTCCTCGTTTGAGATTTTCAGACTGCGTAGGATGCTTTTGACTGTTTCTTGGAGATGGCCCTGGAGATGACGGAGACTTGTCATTCTTCTGTGAATAAGGCTGAACGATCACTGTTAGCTTTTAAATCATTCGTCCAAATTTCAGAGCTGAATCACCCCATTGGGTTTTCTTTTAAACTTACATGATACCTTAGGAACCTCGAACTTTAGCTCTTGATTAATATCCTTCCCAAATACCTTATTAGCAGGTGTATTACGACAATGGGCTTATTATTTTTACTGCCCTTTTTTTTATATATAATGCTGCGATTCTAACTTCTGTAATGTAGCATGCTTGTTAATTTTTTGCTCCTACTTACACCATTTTTGTTGCTCCTGTTCACCTAGCAGCCTGTAGGTTTCTAGGTGTTGGTCGACTGTTGTGGGTTGTATCCTGGGTGATGGTAATATAATGTATGTAGGAATGGGCTTTGGAATAAGCTATTGTAGGATGACACCTCATAGCTTTGAGCTTCAGCGTCAAAAAAAGGGGGGGGGGGGGATTTTGTCAGTTTCGAATGTGAGTAATATGCGGCATGTAAACTCAGTAAACATTTGTCACGTTTCCATTAGTATGGTTGAGATCAGTTGAGTGTGATGTCACTGACGACAGCTGTACCCGATGGTATGCCACCCGGGCCGCAGCATTCGCTAATCCCATAAAATCCCACATTGTTCCTCGCTGGTCTAGTAACAAACGATTCGGCCTCATGCAAGACAGCTAATGAGGATTCATGAACCTCGTTCAGGGTAAAAGGCAATTACGACACGTGTTAAGGCAGTAATGATGGGTCGTCAACAGCGTAACCATCGCTCATGGCAATACACATCGTGGCAATTTATTTTTATTCGGGCATGGCAAATAAATGGATGATCTAATTCTATTTGCTTTTCAAAATGGGATAATAAAGTTCTCGTTTATTCAGCTATTGTGTTTGTTTGATGTCTGAATGTGCGAGGTAGGTTTGTCTTCCTTCACATCTCGTGTAAAGTAAATGTAAATGGTCGTAACGCCAACTGCCAGCGAGCGCAGAAGCTGCTTGTGGGGGAGTAAACAGGAGCACTGATAACAGTGGATTTATTGAATAAGTATACTCAGCCTGGTCAAATAAAGCAATCATGAAATTAAATTATTGGGCCAAAACTTATAACGTAATATCTTAAACTAACAACCTAATATCTTTACATTACTTTTTAATTACTGGATGAGACAGTGACTGCAAGAATAATTGAATGTGATCTTGACGATTTGTTGTGCATTTCAAAAATATAAAGTTTCCTTGTATGGTTATATTATTATAAAAGATTTTTAGTTGGGTTATATTTTTAAGTAACTCGGAGCTTGGGATATCATACCTGCAGCTATATACTTGTCCAAACTTCCTACCACTACAGATATCAGTACTAGAACTCAACACACAACTCAGGATATAAATAACCATAATTTAAACCTAGAAGATGATTGATCACGTTGACCCTGATCTAAACCTCCATAATCTGACACCCAATCAAAACCTATTGGAAAGTAACTGCCTTTATTACACAGCATCACAAGCCACCACTATCCTAAACAATGCTAAAAGTCTATCAGTACTTAACTACAACATCAGGTCCTTAAGCAAACACTATGATGACCTCCTAGCACTCCTTGAATCACTAAAGACACCCTTCTCCTGCATTATTCTTACTGAGACCTGGCTTAAGCAGGACACAATAGATATCTACCCTCTACCAGGATACACAGCAATTCACAACTGCAGACCAAACCAAGTTGGGGGTGGTATTGCAATCTATTACTCTAACCAATTATCTTGTCTTAGCACCACTTGCTTTAGTGATGAATATGGGGAATACATTTTTGCTAATTTTACTGTAAAAAACCTTAAGACGCCTATAACAATCGGTGCCATTTACCGGATACCTCACACAAACATCCCAAATTTCAGTGAGAAATTAAAGTCACTAATAACAAACAGACAAATGAATAAGCACTACCTTCTCTTAGCTGGAGACTTCAACATCAACCTTGGCTTACTAGATGATCAGCTTGTAACTGATTTCATCAACAATATGAACAACACGCTTCTCATACCAACAATAACTAAACCAACCAGGCTCACTGAGACAAGTGCAACCATAATAGACCACATATGGACCAATATACTAGCCCCCCTTAAATCAGGGATAATCACAGATAGCACTACAGACCACTACCCTACCTTCCTCCTGACAAACATTAGTAAACCACCACTTGAATACAACAAAGTCTCATTTAGACTCCATGACGAGGCCTCAGTAAGGAAGTTCACAGCTGACCTAGAGACCGTTGATTGGCCTACAGAATTCTCCAAGGCCAATGGTATTGATGACTGGACAGACATTTTTCTTAACAAATTACTTAGACTATACAACAAACATTGTCCTATAAAAACAAAACAGATCACAAACAAACGGCTTGGTTGCCCATGGCTAACCAGCACCATTCTGAAATCCATTGACAAGAAACACCAATATGAAAAGCAATATAGACAGGGCTTGATACACAAAGATACTCTTAAACACTATTCATCAGCTCTCACCAAAGTAATAAAACAAGCCAAACAACTATACTACTCCAGTAGATTCACAGACACTAGAGGAGATATAAAAAAGACCTGGAAAACACTCTCTCAGATTCTAGGGACCCACAAACTGAGAAAAACCAAGAATATTGTCCTAACTAAACCTAATGAAACACCACTACATCCCACTGACACAGCTAACAAGATAAACGACTTCTTCTCAAACATAGGATCTAATCTCGCCAGTAAAATCCCACATACCGATGCCCATGCCGGGGACTACCTAGATGGGAATTTCCCTAATTCCTTCTATCTTGCACCAACTGAGCCCACGGAAGTCATTGAGATTATAAAGTCACTTAAAAATAACTCGGGGAATCTGTCTCATGTCCCACCATTACTGTACAAGCGAGCGGCCCATGTCCTTTCGCATGCTATTTCATTACTTTTTAACAAGTCACTAGAGACTAGCACCTTCCCGAAACTACTCAAGATGGCAAGGGTTACACCAATACATAAAGGTGGTGACCCTACAGACTTAAACAACTATAGGCCAATATCTAACTTACCATTGCTATCCAAAATCTTTGAGAAACTCGTGCACAGGAGACTGTATTCATTTATAACGGCTCAAAACATACTCAACCCCTGCCAATTTGGATTCAGGAAAAATAAAAGCACTAATGATGCAATCATAAAAATGCTAGATCTGCTTTACACAGCATTGGAAAATAAGGAATATCCACTAGGAATTTTTATTGACCTAAGAAAAGCTTTTGACACAGTAGACCACGACATCCTACTCCACAAACTTAATCATTACGGTATAAGAGGCCATGTGCTTGCTTATTTCAAATCTTACATTACTAATAGGTATCAGTACGTCACCATTAAAGACACAGCATCAGCAACACGGCCACTTGATACTGGAGTTCCGCAGGGAAGTGTCCTTGGTCCCCTGTTCTTCCTCATATACATCAATGACCTTCCAAACGTATCCCAACACCTGAAACCCATTCTCTTTGCTGATGACACGACTTATGTCATCTCTCACCCTAATCTTGCCACCCTCAACACCATTGTGAATGAGGAGCTGATTAAAATATCGACTTGGATGACAGCCAATAAACTTACGCTTAACAGTGACAAAACCTACTATATTATGTTTGGTAGCAGAGCAGGAGATGCACAAATTAACATTAAGATTGACAACACTCTAATTACCAGAAATAATGGGGGAAAATTCCTAGGCTTATACCTTGACAACCTGAATTTCAGCACCCATATCCAGCATATAACCAAAAAAGTATCCAAAACGGTTGGGATCCTCTCCAAGATACGATATTACGTGCCGCAAAATGCCCTTCTCACACTATACCACTCACTTATTTATCCATACCTCACCTATGCTATTTGTGCTTGGGGATCAACTGCAGCAACACACCTAAAGCCAATAATAACCCAACAAAAAGCTGCAGTAAGAATAATCACTAAATCCCATCCCTGGCAACACACACCCCCACTCTTCATAGACCTAAACTTACTCCCAGTTCAGTACATCCACACTTACTACTGTGCAATCTACATCTACAGGGCCTTAAACTCTAATATCAACCTTGACCTAAAACGCTTTCTTGATAGTTGTGACAGAACCCACAGGCATAACACCAGACACAAACATCTCTACGACATTCCCCGTGTCCGACTAAACCTTTACAAAAATTCAATGTATGTCAAAGGCCCTAAAATCTGGAATACCCTACCTGAGAACTCTAGAACTGCAGACACATTCATCACCTTCAAAACTACCATTAGAAAACATCTTATCTCCATGATACACCCCGTCAACTAACTACACGAATACCACCTGGTGGTTCACACTTACACTCACTCACTCATTTGACCATAAACAGAAATATTAATCTCAATCTTAAAATAATGAATCCTGTGATACTCCAATACTGAAACTATGTACTGTGCCAAAACAAAAGCATTCACATTGCTAAACTCACAAACTAGTATTTAGTCACTTAGCCATAATACCAACTTACCTCATAATTTGTAATATTTTACAATTAAGAATAAAACTAAGTATGCCCGAAATGCCTAGCCATGCTAAGCGTTCTAGTGGTACACTCTGTAATCACAATTTTACTACATGTAAACCACACAATAACCAAATTTCTGTAAACTCAGCATTGTAATCCTTATAGAGAATAAACTTTGAATTGAATTGAATTGAATAATTGGAGTTAAAGCTACTCAACGCCTCATAATGACTACTTGTTATCGTAGTTTTTTTTTTTAACGATAAAACGGTTCACCATCCGTATAATATTTAACACATGAAGTAGAAATAAGCATTTCACCATTCATGTATTTAAAACCTATTCTGCGATTCTGCTGTATTTGTATGACTTTCCTGGGATTGCTTAGGCTTACCCAAAACTTGTTCATTAACTGATGTTCTTAAAATGTGATTAGTCGAGTAGTATTTTTTATTAAGCATATTTCCACTTAATCCCATTTCAGTATTTTGCTTTTATCAATATTAAATGTCATCATCTTTTTTTTACTCCAATTACCCATTGTATATATTGTATTTAAAACCTTCAGCAGAATTTTAGGTATCTCGAGCCTTTACTTGACATGAGTTGTTTGTATCGTCTACAAACATATATTCCTCCTTATAAATCATTTATATCGATTAATAGCTTGATCAGGAGATACCTTGAAATGAATTACATATTAATGGCTTACTTTTGTGCCTACCAATGTTTTATTACATGTAAACTGCATTGTATTTTGTACTGCATGAAATAAAAAATTGTATTTGTGACACCCCCACTAGTGATATTGCGCCATGAGGATAATTTTTCTCTTGTCATTGTTTGCATCTTAAAACCCTTTCGTAATAATTTATGTTTAACTAATCCTATATTTTGTAACTTCCAAATTATTCTCAGAAGGAATTAAATCAAAATATATTTTTATATTTTAAATGAAGTATGTTTATTTCATTCAAACATAATTCCTCTGAACTCTTATAGCTGATCAGTGGATTAGGTATACTATACAGAATTTTGTTTATCTGAAACCAGACAATTCTCGAGCCTATGTATGCCAGTATTATTATGATAAAGGCATACAATACCAACAAGTAAATGAGTAAGACGTATACAACAGTTGGGTGTCTTTATTGTCGAAACGTTTTGCCTGCTCCTCGGCCTTCAGTCGAATACAGAAGTGACATTGTTAACAGAAGCAGTGGAGAATCCGCCATCCTTGAAGTAGTTGTTTCGAGGTGGTCAGTCCCACAGCCTATTAGGTGTTTAACTCCATAATCTCGATCAAAGTAAAGATGAGGCATGATAATGAGGCCCCTTTATACTGTATTGGACTGAAGAAGTCTGCAGAGCAGGCGAAACGCTTCTACAAAAAAAAAAAAAAATAGCCAACTGGTGTGTGTATGCGAATCTGTGTATTAATGCATGTCTGCGCACGAGAGTGCTCATGCATCTGTGTATGTGCGTATCTGTGTGTCTTCATACACGCATGTGTCCGTGAGCCTTTGTGGGTGCAGAAGGGAGGAGGGGGTAGAGGAGGTCAATAAGGCGACTTGAGCAGTGACGAGAGTTGATGTCGCCAACAGTATGAAGAATGTCCTGCATGCTATGATGGTTCCTTTATGAGCACTCACTCAAGCTCTGACCATCTTGAGCTCTTTAAAGTGTTCAAGTGTGAAGTTGTTACAAGGATTTTTAGTGGATGCAAGTTTCTGCTTGTTCGAGAGGAGTTTGTATATTAAATGCTTTAATATATGAAACATATACGTAATTGTTCAACGCAGATTATTAAAATTAACACTGAGTAACACAATAGTTACCTTTGCATGAATTTTTAAAGTTTACGAGAGTATTTGTGCACCAGGTCTTCATCATTTTATATTCAGAATGTGTACTAGCACAACTGGAGAAAGTTCTTTTATAGAATTAAGTGTTAGGGATACGTGTTTCAGGATTTGTGCATACTTTTTTTTTTTTTGGCTGAGCAACATGTTCTAATAAAAAGAGCTTTGGATGAAACGTTTTTTCTTCTGGAATGTACATATTGGTCAGCCAGCGGCGGGGTTGATACTGGAAGTATTCGTAATATTTTAAAAGTATTTAATATTTTGAAAACACGATGGACCAAGTAAGCTATTGTTTAAACAGTAACACGTATCTGTAGTTTTTCATATGTCACAGAGGAAAAACATATACAGCTTAGATATTTTTTGGTTAACCGACTGGACTATTAGTGCATAAGATTTAATGTATTTTCGGTATTATGAGATGTATTTTGTCTAAATGCATAACATTATTCCTTGGAACAATTAATAATTGAGCACTGCGAGGAATGAGCCCCCTTCACCTCGGTCGTGTTTCTAGGTCAGCGGGCCTCCTGGACTCATTAACCAATGAAGCTGCGACAGGGCTAGTTGATGCTGGGGTCCTGAGTCCTGGTGGTGTTGTGTGTACTTGTCAGGGTCTTGGTGGCGGTGCACGTGCAATGAGGGTAGATGACGAGGGAGGGGGGAGGTAACATACAGGAGGGATGGAATGGGGAGGTTGCATGTGGGAGGGATGGCATGGGAGGGTAAGTTTAAATGTAGGAGGGAGGGAGATGTCCTTGTGAGAATATATGAAGGGGTAGAGTTCCTCAGTGTTGTACCCCGGGGCAAACATGCAAGAGGTGTCTTTTATTGTTAATGGATGTTAAGTTTTTCATCCCTCCTGGTAAGTTTTTTTTTCACATTGATTTTCGTGGGTAATCCTTCTTATGATGAACTTCGACGTGACAGTACAGTTCGTGCACTGGCTTCTTTGAGGAAGAACAATAATTTCTTTATAAGCGGGAAGGAGCAGTGCTGAGAGTAAGGGGAAAAATGGTAACAATGAGAGTAATATATAGTCTTCATTACACGAGTAAATAAGAGGGAAAGAATTGAGGTGGGTTGGGATAGATGGAGCAACGGGACAACAGGTGAGCGAGTTGTATAGTGTACATTAATGTGTGAGGCAAGTATGTAACATAGGATAATAATGAATTTTCTGTCATTCCTCTTATTCTCTTATCTTTTTATTTTTTTATGAACTTTTAAGTTATGAACATTATTCTCCCAAGGCACTTTGTGCTTTGTGAAATGGTTTGCCTTGCTAGGAAAGGCATTCTTTGCACTTCGTTTGTGTTCGAATTCGATAGGGGCTGGGAAGGGAGTGCTAAATGTGGGTTCAGAGGGAGGGTGGGGGAAAAGGGGAGGATCACTCTGTGATGGTATACGTGCGAGGGAGGTTGGGTGCGAGGGGGGGAGGGTGACGGCTCTTAGATGAAGCAGATGAGACAAGTTGGTAAGTGGGAAGCCTTTAGTGGTCCTATTACAGAAGGTAGGAGGGACGGAGGGAGGGAGCCACTTGCCACGGTCCGCGCAGGGAGGTGGTACGAGAAGAGCGTGCATGATGTAACACACAATATATATATATATATATATATATATATATATATATATATATATATATATATATATATATATATATATATATATATATATATTGAGAACATTCCACGGTTTTGTAAACGAAAATAGTTATATTAAACGGCTTTGTCGCTTATAGAATTATTACATGTGTGATTTTCTGGGGCCTAATACATTTTTTCAATAGATAAACCTATTATTTTAAAATAATTATTCGCAATATTTAATTGTATAAATTTTATTGAAACATGCTCTGCCACAACTTACCGATGCTACCGCTTTTTCATAGTGTAAGCTTAATGGATGAGTTCCTATTATTTTTTTTATTCCAAATTTTTTTAGTGAATATTTCTAAGTTACTGTTCCCTTTTTTTTCATGCGACAAAATCTGTGAACTTGTGTGCCAGTAACTGGTATCTGGTGAACGTGTGAGCTGATTACTGTATATCTGTGAATCACAAGTCTAAAATGATGCTAAGACGCATTAATTACTGCTAGAGTGAAGTTATTGATGCCGTAATGCTAGTATGTCACTGCTATCGCTTGAAATAACTGGAAGTGATGGTGGGTTTTGTATATTGTAAAATATTTATAAAAACATTCCTCAGTAATTCGTTTACGGTAATCCTCGATGAAATATTAGTGTGAAATAAGTAACATGTTTCCATTATGTTACTGCATTATATCACCGTTCTGATACTGCATTACATGGCTGCTGTGTTATTGCGTCAGATTGTGTTGTATTATTGCGTCACATGGCCACTGTTGCTTTAACGAGTGACCAGTGTTACTGCGTCACTCACCTTCACAGGGTGTCCTCTGGCTGCTCGATTGCACATCATAATTGTCTCCGCCCTCATACCAGCCAGTAACTTGACTGTGACTCTTCTATCTAAACTCCATTAGATATTTCTCTACCTCCATTCATACTTCCATCAGGCAACATCTGTACGTCAGCTGCTAATATTAGCACCTACATTTTCGTCTTCAGCACCACCTGCTCAGCACCTACCTACGCTACAGTGTAGCCTTGTAATTTAACCTTCGCCACTCAGATTTGCAGGCCACTGCCACATACTCCAGCTACCGCCAAAGCTTCCAGTCATATCTACAGTTTCAGTGCCACGTAATTCGTGTATATTGCCACTTCCCTTCTCCCATCATTTCCCATCTCCGGTCCTTACCCTCCTTATTCACCTATACCTCCCCTCCTTATTCCCCTATACCTCCCCTCCTTATGCACCAGTACCTCCGTCTCCTTATTCACCAGTACCTCCCCCTCCTTTTTCACCTGTACCTCCCCCTCCTTATTCACTAATACCTCCCCCTCCTTATTCACCTATACCTCCCCCCTTCTTACTCATCGATACCTCCCCATGCATCGTCACATGTGATTCCCATAGTGTGTCATCTGTGCCTCTCCTCTGTCACAGAACACAGCCCACAGATCAGTCACCAATACTTCCAATGTCTTTGCCATCCATACTCCACCTTTCTTACATTAAAAACATTCACTCATCTCTCAGAGCCCACATTCCCCTCTGTGCACGATCTCCATACATACATTTTTTCTCATTGACGAAACATTTCGCTTGTGCTGCAGGTTGATTTATCATTCGACTACAGAGACATCAGCACTGGTGGAAGACGAAGTGGAAAGGTAGATGACGTAATCAGTCCATCACCCATGGAGCAAAATGGACAGATTACATCAACCACCTCTATATTTTGTCTACTTCGTCCTCCACCAGTGCTGGTGTGTCTGTAAACCACTGATGAGTCAGTCTTCAGCACAGGCTAAATGTTTCGTAAAAGATTCCAAGTATTGTCCATGTATCTTCTTATTCTTCAACATTTCTCGTGGCAACATAATTCTTTACCTTCACTAATATCGTGTTGCAGTTTTCACTATTTTCCTTAGCCTTTACCTTCTTCACTGGAACCTTCTCTGAGACAAGAAGGGTCCCTTCTCTCAGGACTGAGCACGGCGGAGCTGGACAAGGGAGCGAGAGATGGTGGTGATAGGGAGGGGCCTTGGTTCCCAAGTCGGAGGTGTGGATGACGTCTGGAGATGATAACACCGCTGATGACGTGATAACGCCAATGACGACGTCTGTAAGGATAACAGGAGTGATAACACAAGTGATGATCGGCTTCTCATGTCGGCTGACCAGACACGTCTGGTTGACCACTCCGATACAGCAAGATGTTCGATTTCATTCATTCATTGTGCTCAGAGTTAGCCATTATTACGTAGGATAGGTCACTATAGTCCTTTTAAGGTTTAATAATTTTTGGGGGAGGATGTTGGAAAATAAATTTAATGAACTTAGTGTACGTGTTAATGATTTTTCATATCCTAATGATGTATATCATACATCATACCTAATATGATGTATATCATACATCATTAGGTATGATGTATATCATACATTACGTGTCATATAAACATTTACCGCAGTGTCCGTCTTCCATTAGCAAGGTGACCCAAAAAATAAAAGTCCGCCATCATTCATTCAATAGCTGTGTTAACAGCAGCTTGCAGGCATAATTCAAATGTCTCCAAACTGCAGCATCCGCACCCCTTCAGAATGCAGGCAATGTACTTCCCAGTTCCAGAACTCAACTCCGGGTAACTGGTTTCCCCGAATCCCTTCATACGTGGAGTATACCTGGAGAGGGTTTCGGGGGTCAACGTTCCCGCGGCCCGGTCTGTGACCAGGCCTCATAGTGCATCAGGGCCTGATCCACCAGGCTGTTACTGTTGGCCGCATGCAATCTGACGTACGAACCACAGCCCGGCTGGTCAGGTACTGACTTGAGGTGCCTGTCCAGCGTCTTCTTGAAGACAGCCGGAGGTCTATTGGTAATCCCCCTTATGTATGCTGGGAGGCAGTTGAGCAGTCTTGGGCCCTTGACACTTAGTGTATTGTCTCTTATCGTGTTAGTGGCACACCTGCTTTTCATTGGAGGGATGCTGCATCGTCTGCCGAATCTTTTGTTTTCATAGGGAGTGAATTTTGTGTGTAAGTTTGGTATTAATCCCTCTAGGATTTTCCAAGTGTATATAAATATGTATCTCTCCCGCCTGCGTTCTAGGGAGTACAGGTTGAGGCACCTCAAACGTTGAGGTGTTTTATGGCAGATGTGTGTGCCGTGAAGGTTCTTTGTAAATTTTCTAGGTCAGCAATTTCACCTGCCTTGAAAGGTGCTGTAAGTGTGCAGCAATATTACAGCCTTGATAGAACAAGCGACCTGAAGAGAGTCAGCATGGGCTTGGCATCCCTAGTTTTGAAGGTTCTCATTATCCATCCTGTCATTTTTCTAGCAGATGCGATTGATACAAGGTTATGGTCTTTGAAGGTGAGATCCTCTGACATGATCACTCCCAGGTCTTTTGCATTAGTTTTTCACTCAATTGTGTGGTTGGAGTTTGTTTTATACTCCGATATAGTTTTAATTTCCTAACGTTTTCCATGTCTGAGTAATTGAAATTTCTCATCATTGAACATCATACATGTTACTATGTTCACACTCCAACATCACGTAAAATTCTGAACAAAAAAAAAAAAAAAAGAAAAACACTTCCATTCTTATCTAATATGCGTTTTATGACACTTATGATTTTAGTGCTTAGTTTGATTGTAATAATTACCTACTATCCTCACACATGATCGAAGCTCAAGTCCCTACTATTAAAAACTTCACACTCTCCCTTCAACTCTTCCTAGGATGATTCCCGCCCATCCTTCAATCCCGGATTCTTAGTTTTCTTCGTCATCCTAATATACGTATTGGTAATTAATATAAACACCACACGGTGTTCTTATTTAGTAGCGTTTGTGTATGGACCCTATTACTCTGTCTAAAGAATATATTCTTCAAAGATAATCTCTAAACAACTTACCCTCTTTCTGGAAGAGAATATTAGCTATTACATTAGCTACGTCTGCGAGACTGGTACATGTGAAAACTTCTTTGAGGAACCTAAACAAGGGTTCCCTTAACTCTCAATATTAGTAGTCAATGTAGACCCTGCATGTAATCTAGGTACATATAAGTTCTCGCAAATTCAGAGGTGTATAGCGGGAAAAGTGTTGAATTATTTTATTATGCTAGGAAACAGTTGCCAGACATCTGTGTATCATATAGTGTAGAGGTTGTTTAAGTTGTAAGAGGGGGGAGGGTAAGTGGAGTTGATGGTTGGTGAAAAAAATGCGTTAGTTCCCCATGACTTGGAACTAATTTTGAATAAATCTTGCGCTTCTGCAGATGAATTCAGAGTTTTTTTTATTGTATTATATTTAAAATTAATGATACGTATATGTAATTTTATAATAAATTAGTTCTAGCAAATTGCTAAGGAAGCTCAAAATTGATGATAATGGCAGCAAATTAATTATGATGCATGTACTATCCTTTTGCTAAAAAGCACTGAATAATATTATTATACTAGTGCTTTGTAAATAATGTAACTCAACGACTATCTCAACCCAACTTGCCTACCAACGCTTCTTACTTCCTCTTCCATCTCCCTCTACCACCATCCCCACCCATATTACTTCCTATCGCTGTATAGCCCTTGTGGCTTAGCGCTTCTTTTTGATTATAATAATAATAATTACTTCCTATCTTTCTTCCTTCTCATGCTACCTATGCTAATCCCATCTCCATTTGCCGTTAAATTAATAGCCGACCTCATTACCAGATAGAGAGGCAAAAACCAGAAATAGCAATTCGAATGAGTTTCAGAATGCACATGCAGATGGAGTTAAGGAAACCCTGTGAACTAAAGGGTAGAATAGTGGAGGAGCAACAACCCGTAACAGTGCTCTAAGGCAAAGTTCTTGGGAATAACTAATGCATTACTGCCAGAGGGGTACATCAGACAAAAATATAAAGTTGGTGGTGTAGCATTATCAGAGAGGATCCTGTGAAGATTTTGAGAGTTGAGAAACAGAACCACTGTTAAGTTGTTTTTACATAAGAAAAATAATGATGGGAGCACAAGATAATAGCAGTGATTTACAATCCTAGCTGAACAGGGGGGGGGGGCTGAAGGAGGAGTATAAGAATAAAGTTACAAAACACATACTATAGAAATAATGGAAAGTAAGTACAGTTGCAAAGATACTGGTTGAGGATTTCACTCGCAAGGAAATAAACCGGAGTAAGACAGAGAAGACTATGCAGGTGTATTTGTTTTCTAAATGAAGTTGAATGAGAAAGGGAATTGGAAGGCTAAACAACCCACAAGATGGAGGACACTGCCAGAAAGTGCTTGGAGGACACAAAGAAATATCGAGAACCTTTGCTGTAACCAGAATGACCAGAGATTGGCGAGAAATAGAGTAAATATAAGAATATACAGGGATACGGGATCAGAGCAAGAATTTTATAATATAATAACAAAGGCCAAATCAGCTGCACAGGTTCCTAAAAAAAAAGGAAGATGGCTGTAAAAGCCCAAGTAATAAGGTTGATAGAGGAGCCCCTCGCAGACAGTAGAGGTATGCATGTAACTGAGCAGATGATTAAAAGACGGCGGGAGTCGAAAAGTATCCCCAAGGATACTGACAGAGTGATAGCAATACACGATACAAACAGGTCAGTCCCCAAAATGCAAACAAGGACACAGAGGCACTGAATTATAGGTCAGTATCAATACTTTACATTTCCAGCAAAGATAGCCAAGGAAAGGTTAGTTGAGAACCTAAATAAGAGGCTTCGTAGCAGAAAATCATCGTGGATTTAGGGAAGGGAAGTCCTGCCTCAAGAACATACTGGAGTTTTATGACAGGATAATGGAGATCAAGCAAACAAAAAAAAAAGTAAATATGTAATTCAGCAGCATATTCTATGATAGCAGTAAAGCCTGGCGAAGGATTCTAACAGAGACTGATTTACAAACTAAAGCAGTAGGCAAAGCTACAAATACAAGAACTCCAATGGATCAAGGAATGCCTAATGAGCAAAGGAGCGTAATGGAAAGTGGGGACGTATCAGGATGGAAAGGATTATGAGTAGCGTAAGTCATGAGTAGCGTACCCCGAGGATCGTTAATAATTTTAATATGAATTACATGGGATGACGCTAATAAGGATATGAATGGGAGAGGATAGATACAAGCAGTAGGAAGACTTGAAGAACAAAAAAAATACAGACAAGTGGGCACTGCAGTTCGATGAAAAAAAAAATGCAGAATGGGTAGGAAGAAAACCTTAGGTGAAGTACAAACTGGAAGATCAGGTTGTACTTCACTCAGAAAGGAATGCCTCAAATTATAGATTACAATAAACATATCAAACAGGCTAGGTTAGTAAATCTAAGAACTACCTTCAGGGACCTTAAAGAATGCTTTAAGGCTATATCAAATTTGCAGAGTACTGAGCTAGAATGGAGCCCATGTCTGGACAAGCATAGTCAGAAACTGGAGCATCTCGGAAACAAGAAGGCGGTTAGCTATCAGAAAACATTTTTCAATCTCAGGGTGGTAGGTGCATGGAGCTACAATAGTGAAGATGAACTTCATACACATTTTAAAGGTAAGATTGTCCTAAGAGAACAGGAACCAATAATAACAGTCGTAGACTAGACTAAGAGGCTTGGCAAGAAACGGAGATTCACATACATCAAACAATCCACACCCGTATTACCACTGTGTAGCCCATACCTCAGAAGCTCCAGGAGGCAAAAATTTATAACTAGACTGGTCCCCGCGATGAGGAAAATAAGCTATGAATAATGACCGAGGGAGCTAAAATGTCCTCACAGAATATAAAATACTTAGAAGTATTGATTGGATGAACAGGGACAAACGGACACGGGAGGGACCAAAAATATGGGGCATAGAAGAAAACTAAACACCCAGATGAGAAGCATCATGTGAGAGTGCACTGCTACAGTACAAATATACCGCAGTCAGGTGGCTGCAGTATATAAGCTACCTCTCTGGCCCTATGCTGTACTTCCTACAAGAGTGATGGAATGAACACATCGATTCCAGGCTGAGGGTCAGATTACCTTGTACTCCTCTCCTTACCGATTTCTACCTTGTATTGGACTGATTAAGCCACTGTGTGGCGAAACGTTTCTTCAATAAAGATTCCCATATGTTGCATAAGTGTCTCAATTCTTCAACTGATGAATCTCAGAAGCAACTAATGATTAGCATCAATAAAAATAGTGGATGCTGGGTATATTGTGTGTACGAGCTGACGAGCATGAAGCTACTCGTACAAGATCTAGCTGAAAATACTTGGACATATTTATCATTAATATTGTTATAATCTGTTGTTGGTAAAACAAAAAGGCTACTTAGGGTCAAGAAAATGTTTAAATGTTGAGTAACAGACGACCTGACTTAGTCATTAATGAGCTTTTATATGACTTTGTTTATATTAAGTTATATTCTTTCACATTTATTTCATATTCTTTCATATTTTTTTTTATATTTTTCATATTTTTTTTTATATTTCATATATTTCAGATTTATTACGATTTATGTACATGATACAGGCGTTCTGGAGGCACATCTAGAACATTTGAAGGTATGCTTTAGATAAATTTAAACATAAAGGTATCAAATCCTTGTTAAATATTTTATTACTTATGAAATACATCCGTTGATTTAACCGAGAAGTCATATGAGGTATTATCATTAATATCTCAAATATTGTTTACTCATGCTGTCTGGCCGCTCGACGTGGAGTCACCTATCCCTGAAGGGGAAGCTTGAGTGGCTTTGCTTAACTGAAAACCCAGTATCCCATACCACATTTTTTCGACTTAACTAGCGGGGAAATTCTCCCCTTCGTCAACATTTTTCGTTTGACTTATTGCCTGTTGTTTCTAACGGATTATAGATAAGATATGGACAGCACTTAACACTCTGAGGTCGCTGACACTGAAGTGGAAAGATTTTTGGATATGGCTTGGACTGAGATGGATGGAATTATGCGGCTATTGGCGCCACTTTCAACACACTCGCCGTTACCTCTCCCACCTTTCCTCTCTGTTGATGTTGCTGTTACTGCCACCGTCGATGCTGTTAGCGCTGTTGACGTTGCCACTATTTACTCTCTTCGCTGACGCTGTTGCCATCGTCCCTTCTGACACTGACGTCGCCTCTGCCGACACTGATGTTGCCTCTGCCGACAATGAAGATGCCACCGCTTCTGACACGTTCATTGTGTAATTTACAGCATTTGGCCGCCGTGAAATTTTGCATAGTTTTTATTGAGTTTTTTTTTTCTTTCATGTTGTGGTTATGTTCTTTGTCAGTATCGGTGCTCTGGTATCCACAATTGGTATTGTTATTTGTGTTTGAGTTTTTTTTTTAGTGCTAGTAGTTTATATTTTTGTAACATAGTGTTTGTTACTTTGGGTGCTCTTATGTAGGTTTGCAATTACTTTTTATTGCCAAGTGCGCTAAGTTAACTCTTAGGTGAAAGCGATAATCAAATCTCACAACTTTTTTCTTGCTCTCCGGAAATTTTTGAGTACCGAATGCAATTCTCGACCTAGATTTGATAACATAACGTTAGCGGTCTTGTATAAATAAAATATTCTTAATGAAACTGAGGAACTGTTTACCAGAATATTTTACGCTAGCAAATAATTTTTTACGTCTTTTCCCTGATATTTTTATCTGACGTGCCTAAGTGCACGCTACAATGAAAGGCCAAACACAGAGATTGAAAAAAGATGTTACAATATGATATAATTAAGTGTGTCGGTTTTCTGAAGATGTTACAAAGAGTGAACACCTTCGAAGGATGTATTGGTAACTATAGCAGGGAGCATTTTGGAATACATAAAAAAAAATGTAGTATAGAATTCTGTAGGAAACAACATAATTGCAGGATGTATCCTAAATTTTAGTTTCTTATTATTAAATAATGAAATCCTTCGAGGAGGTTCGTTGATGGTGACGAGGGGTTTTTGTTCTAAGGAATTTAACCAGTACTAAAATTCCTTGAATCAAGTTCGAATGCCTACCATTAGCCCAGTCTCTGTATGACCCCTACAGTTTGAGCGCTCCCCCGTGAATGTACTAATAATCTACAATGAAATATAACGATAGGGGATACATAAATGGAGTTTAATTGGTAAATACAATTAGTATAACAGTTTTATAAGGAAATTTATTAGCAAAGTGTACAGTGTGTACATAATTTTAATAGATTTGTGTGAAGTATTGAAGAGACTTAAAGGATATACCCAAGTTAAACTGAACATTCAGACCCTCAGTTTACTTAGGCATCTCAAGGGTAGTTTGGACAAGACAGACGAAAGTGAAGACAAGAGGACCATTGAAGGACTGGAGTTGGAACTCTGAAACAACTTGAAGAAGCTGCAGGGTCAGAACTGGTTCCTGGAAGTGTGTGTGTGTAACCCTGCACAAGATAAATACTCATATGGCCTGGTTAGATACATTCGTAAAAGTAAACACGTTTACTTTTACATATACAGACTGTTATTGGCGTAATAAATTACGCACTTGGGTGGGGAGTTGCAAGCAGTACCAGAAGCACTTCTGGCCAAGTTATGAAGTTTGCCGTACTGATGAAGGCCATACATACAAGCGCTCCGTAATCTCTTGCTTCTAAAGCTTGCTTGACCAGTTTAGTATTAATCCGTCCATACAATTTCATTAGTGTACTCTGCCAGTAGATATGTGACACATTGCATAGTGTATGGTATAATAAGAGAAAAAACTAGTTCATATCCAGATATAAACTTAAATATTTACTAAAATCTGTTTATTGATGTGCTTATTCGTAAACGATAGCTTTATTTGACGTTACATTTTTCCTCATTGCACGCTCGTAAATGAGCAGCAATGATTACAGTGGGTGGATAGTACATCTTAATATACACCATCCATCTCTATTTACAAATTGAAATGTCAGTCTAGTTGCAGTAACTTGCAGCTACAATTAATTTTGTCTATGCATTTTTCACCCATCCTGTTCACTCACCCATATACTTATTCACTCTTTCGTAAGGTTCCGTTTTAACTAGTTAGTGGAGGGTTCACTGGCCGCGCAAGTTTTTTTTTTTTCCCCGAAGACACGAAAGAATGGGAAAAAGCGTAGGACAAAGTGAGAGTAAGGATTGTGTGTCGGTGTTATTTTTTTCTTTTACCCCTGTGTTTCCTTTTTCTTTCCCACACTTTTATTTTTTCTATTTTTCGTGTCCACATACCTATTTTTTTTTTCATTCACTTGTTTTCCTATTTAAATAAATTCTCCTTATCCATCCATAAGGATTGTGTGTCGGTGTTATTTTTTTTCTTTTACCCCTGTGTTTCTTTATTCTTTCCCACACTTTTATTTTTTCTATTTTTCGTGTCCACATACCTATTTTTTTTTCATTCACTTGTTTTCCTATTTGAATAAATTCTCCTTAAGTGTTGGTAAGTGTAAGTGTTGGTATTTTCCACATTTTTTAATACCTTCGTTTATCTCCTGCCTTTCTTCTATTTTCCCATCGCCTATCCTTTACTCCTTTTCCTATAATTTACGCTTTATTTGCCTTTTATTCCATTCTCTCTCCCTTTCTGCTCTACCCTTCCTATACATTTAACATTTTTAAAGGTGTTTTGGCAGAAGGCTAAAAAAAAGAATATTTCTTGCTGCCTGAGTAGTCTGGAATCATTTGAAGAGGGCATGTCGTGCTTCTCCATTGGCATGGAACTCTCAAGTTAACTAGAAAATACCCTTGACACTGACTATAAGAGCGAGATTTTATTTGCAACGAGCGCTAGAGTAGATGCACATAGTGGACGTAATTAAAAATAAAGTTTCTGTGGCCTCTGTCTCTCTCATTATTAGCACTACAGAGATTAATATAATTTTAGAATATAGTAGCAGTCTACTGTCATTCTTCGTCAAAGCTCCTCTACCTGTGTATTTTTTCTTTCCAAGGGTTTAGAAATGCTAGAATAAATTTATTGGAACTGGATCATATTGCATGAACCTGACGATGATGCCGTAGCTGGTAACTGGCAGAGTATAATGGAGGGTATGCAAACAAGACACAATCGGGGGTTATGGCATTTAATTGTGAAGACGTTTCGACCACCAGTGACTATCAGTTCAGTCCTTGGTGGACGAAACATCTGCACAATAAAATAACATCAAAAGGATTGTGTATCTTGTATAGATGCCGTATCTGTCCACCGAACATACAGATGCAAATTTCCTCGACACTTCGTAGAGGAATGAAGTAATCTTATTCCCCTCTGACCCTTCAAGGTGGGGCTCCTTGATGTTGTTGAGGGGCTCTTGATCCAGGAAATTGGAGTTACCTTCTCTTTCCTTGAATCAAACCTGATTATCTTTCATGCCCCAGGAGCTGTATGACACCTATGAATTTAGCTCTTCCCTATGAAAAATTACATATGCACAGTCACTGGCAGCAAACTTCCCATTCATCTCTCAAGTGAGCTCAAGAAATTATCGGTATTCCCTCCTTAAGCCAGCTAGCCAACGATGCAGCATAGGCACTAAAGCATCTTAACTAACGATACAACATAGGCACCTAAGCCTGTTAGCTAACGATACAACATAGGCATTCAGTAAATCTGTTAACGAACGATACTGCTTATTCACTCATTAAACCACGATACGGTTTAGATATTCAGCCAGTTTTCCAACGATGCAACTTCTGCACTCATTAAGCATCACAGACAAACGCAAACTGGTGGAACATCGTCCGCAACTGTTGTGGTTGGGAATATGCTAATGTCTGCGTAACTGAAAAAAAAGAGTATGGTGATTCTGGCGAACTGCATGCATGAAGGAATAAGTACTTAACAAGCTACATTATAAGAGGTATATTGTGGAGTACACGGTAAGTGTTTAACTTATTGCATGAAATTTTTTTTAGTAGTATTTGACGAACTCCTTAAGTGAGTGTTTAGCGAATCATGTGGCAACTCTGGCAAGGACTAGAGAGAATAGAAGGGGCACGGGATACATTTATTAAAGGGTAGAAAAGGAAACTTTAAGGGAATTCGAGAAGAAAATGGGAATGATGTTTTGCGAATAATGTGAGATAAGGACTAGCAATTTTTTTTAATTGCTTGAGAAGAGGAATATCTGTTCGAAGAATTACGCGAGAAAAGGAAGAATTGCTGCAGCGAATTACAGCGGGAAAGGCTAATGAGGCTGCACTTTTGTGGTGGAGTCAGCTACAGTGTAGTCGAGAGCCAGGGAAGAGCACACAAGAAATTAACATGACAAGGGACGTTCCACCAGCTTGACATGCCTCCTCGACCCCTACATGGCCATCATGTCGATTTAAGTCAAGGAAAAAAAAGAAAGTGAAGAGTTCTTATGAAATGGAGAAAGAAAAAAATCTTTGAACAAATGCGGGTTGACCTTCATGAGTTATTACCGTGTTGGCCAGCTACCTCTTGTGAGGGCGAATTGCTGGTTGAGGGGGGAGTGGGAGCGTGGGTGGTGTGTGGAGGGAGGGAAGGTGGTTGTGGACAGGGGAGGGTGGGTAGGTGAATGGGAGATAATGGAGTTGGAACGTTAGTTAGACAGAATGGAATGGAGGATTGAGAAAGAGTAGTGGAGGGAAGAGAAGGAGACGAAGGGATTGCGAAATGGAAGGGGTTGTTTAGTCGTTGTTGAATGAGTGTGGGAAGAGGAGATGAAGAAAGTGAACGGATAAAAAGATAGACATAGATAGTTGTGATGGGCGAAGAGACAGTGAAGAGATGAATTAATAGGGGTGGAGGTGTTGGTGGTATATGTGCAATTGGAAAATGGGAGGACAAGTGACATGAAAAACAGACCTTGTAAAGCTTGTCATGTCTCTTCATGACTGCCCAGGCAGGCAGATCCTCCCTCCGTCCCTTTCTTCACCAGCATGTCTTACCAGGGTCACTGTCCATGATAATGTGTCGTGACGTTTCACCAAACGGATGATCTTAAACAACTGGCTTTAAAGACTATCCACCTGATTTGGAGTAAGAAAACGGATGACTTAAATAAGACAAAGAATATGTTTAATGGAGATGACACGCTAGTAAGAATATTGAGGAACAAAGATCATAGGCCACATGCCAGAACTACCTACGCAAAGACTAAGACAAGTAACAAGCAAGACTAATAGGTATGCCGTAGACGGAATTATCTAGAGGGGTACCAAAAAGAAATCAGTGATTGGTTTTTAGTTAGTACATCTTTCCTTATCCATTTTTAGTGACTCGTCAACACTTCAACCCATTGACCCATAAAATTACTGCACATTCGTCAACTTGGAGTAATTTTAACATGCCCTGCTGGAGCGAGTTTATTAGGCAACACAATTTATCTAGTGAGTGAACATACCGCCAGTGAAACAGTATGTACAAGCCCAAATAGTTGAGACGTCATTGACGATATCTACTCCATCCTTGGTTGTTTCAAAATCCAGGTGTTGCTACATTTACAGTTACATTATCTTTATCTGCAATTATCTTCAGTCTTAGCATTGTCTTCTTTTGAGTTGCTACACCAATCTGCCAGCAAAGAGGTAACCTAGATGGATTTGGCTTCCACCGTCTCTGATCTTCTCTTTGTAAACGTATGTTTCATCTAATATAACCCTCTAGTAATGCTGTACAGATTCACTATTTTATAACAAATTTCTTTCGCTGAATTCATTTTTTAGATTTTTAATTTGTTTTTCCTGCAATTTGCGACATTTTTACTCTAAAGCTGCAGTCTGCATAGTTACATCTTAACAAATACCTCAAATGTTCTTCTGCGTTCAAGTTACCTATCTGGTAGTATAAAAATAATATATTTTTAGTGACCTAAGTGTAGTCGGTTGTAGAAACCTCGGAAAAATACAGCTTTATCTTCATTGGGTGTAAAAGGGAGCCGTGTAAAATAAGCAAGGAAACCTACGTGAATGATTATCCTAATGGAAGTCATGGACTTGCATTTAGGTTTCTGGAAGAAGAATATCGATCTCCACAAATTTGGTGGTGGTCATAAAATTAGATGTAAGTTAATGAACATTCCAGTGTTTACTGTAGCCTTCATCAAGATGTTGAAGGCCAGCGAGACCGTTGTTACGCTAACAGGCAAATGTAAAAACAGGTTTTATCAGATTATAGTCAAGCGACTGTCTTTAACTCTTTTGTTTTACCAAAACTGGATATATCCGCAATGTGCTGCCAAGCAATTCTGTAGGATAGTTGCATGGTAGGAACAAATGCTGTTTTCCTGTCACATTGCAACACACTGGGTGGATTTTATAGTGTTGAAATCTTTTAGTCTGAGCTGGGAGATTTCAGTAGGGCAATGAGGGTATCGTCGTCATATGTCGGAGTTTCAGTGGTTCGTTTCAGCAAAGCTGGAATTAGCATTACTTGGGAATTATACTCTCTCAGGATAACCTATTCAGTACACAGAAAAAAAGTGGATTTTTTTTTTTATGGAGATATCCTCATACGCCCCTTGGTACAGAGTGCCTAAGGGCTTATGTTCCATGCGTTGCATATTTCATAATGCATGGAACTTTTGTTGAAGTAAGCTGTGGATATATCCATAGTCATGCAGTTATTATTTTTTTGTTTTTATCGATACATACCGAGTGTACATTGTTATATGAAATGAACTTTGTTAGACGTCACCGGGTAAAAATAAATTTGGATACCTTCGCAAATGTAGAAAATAGTGAATTATCAAGCGTAGTTTAAGGTCAGGTCAGCACCAATTGTGTGACTCGCGTACGTAAACATGGAGATACGGTTGTTGGCAAGTGCATATCGAAGCTTATTCCCTGACGTGTCATAAGCTCACACTACCGACCAAAATAAAATTTATAATGCATTTTAGTGTCGTTGTCGCATAATTTACCGTAACTCACTATTTCCTGCAAGAAAGGTACAAAATACCGATAATATGAAAGTTAAGACACATGTGCAACATCTAGATATCTTTATTGTAGACGTTTCGCCATCCAGTGGCTTTATCAATACAGATTCTAGGACATAATTAGAAGACAGTAGAACTATATACAAAAGGTGAGGTAATCAGTCCCTCAGCCTTGGAGTTAGTGTTCACATCATCGTGGTGGAGGAGAATCTGGAGCAAAGGCAAGAAGACTGGCGGTTATATAGGCATCAGTGGATAAGGACGTGTAGCAGACGAGGGCATAGTCACTGGTCGGCGGGATTCCCCAGTGGAAGTAGGTCCTACCCAAAGGGATGGGTTAGTTGTAGCAGCCGTGAAGAAGGTCATGTAGATGTCCTCTGAACCAAGATTCCATGATGTTGCAGTGTCTGACAAGTTGTGCCTACCAGTGACTATGCCCTCGTCTGCTACACATCCTTATCCACTGACGCCTATATAACCACAAGCCTTCTTGCCTTTGCTCCAGATTCTCCTCCATTACGATGATGTGAACACTAACTCCAAGGCTGAGGGACTGATTACCTCATCTTTTGTAAATAGTTCTACTGTCTTCTAATTATGTCCTAGAATCTGTATTGATAAAGCCACTGGATGGCGAAACGTCTACAATAAAGATATCTAGATGTTGCACATGTGTCTTAACTTTCACTATTTCCTGCAAGCGACTGATCAACCGGGTTGTGATGTTTATGTCAGCCTGCATCTGATAGGAGCAACAGCCTGGTTGATCAGACAGGTAAGGGTAACTAAACTTGCATAAATAATTATGAAAACGGTTACCGGTTGATGTGAGGGGAGTCCATTATAAAAAAAAATGAATTAGGTTGGATTTTTTTTTCCCTAAAGTAACTGGGGGTGTGTTGGTCCGTGTTAGTTGATAATTAAGGCTGGTGGTGGTTCGTGGCGGTGTAATATCGAGCAGTAATTGTAATTAGGATGAGTGGGGCTAGTCATGGGCATGATATCCCTTCCCTCACTCTACCAACCCCCTCTACCCTCCCAGGCCAGCCTGCCATCAAATCTACCACTATCCCACCACAACCATCGTTTCTTTCAACCAACCAGCCACAGCCACTGCTTCCATCAGCAACTAGCCACAGCTACTGCTTCCACCAGCAGCCAGCCACAACCACCGCTTTCACTAGCAACCAACCACAACCACAGTGATCCAACCAGCCACGGTCACCGCCTCCACCAGCAGCCAGCCACAACCACCGCTTTCACTAGCAACCAACCACAACCACAGTGATCCAACCAGCCACGGTCACCGCCTCCACCACCAAATAGCTCCAACCACCACCACCCTAGCCGTAACCATCACCAGCCAGGCAGCCACAACCATCACAGCCACCTAAAATCATCTCGCCCACCAACCAGCCACAACCGCCACCTCGCCCACCAACCAGCCACAACCAGCACCTCTCCACCAAACAGCCTCCAGCCACCTCCACCTCCTCCAACCAACCACCCCTCTCCACCTCCTCCAACCAACCACCCCTCTCCTCCTCCTCCAACCAACCACCCCTCTTCACCAACCGGCGATAACAATACCTCAGCTACCAACCAACCACAGTAACCTCGTCCATCAACAACCACCCACAGTCACCTCGTCCACCACCAACCAGTCACAGCCACCCCCTCCACTGCCAAACAATCTCAATCCCCCACTCCATCGCCAACCAACCACCGCCTACCATCAAGTTAAAATACCACCTCCACCAGCTACAACTACCATCAACCAGCTGTATCACCAACAACCAGCCACAACCATTGGTTCCACCACCAACTAGCCACAACCTCCACCAACTAGCCACAGCTACCACCGCCACCACAT
>NC_091295.1:33289951-33299951 GCF_038502225.1 Cherax quadricarinatus | reverse complement strand
TAACTCTCTATTTAATAACTCTCCTCTCCTATTTTTAACTGACAAATCCATTTGTTCTCTAGGCTTTCTTAACTTGTTAATCTCACTCCAAAACTTTTTCTTATTTTCAACAAAATTTGTTGATAACATCTCACCCACTCTCTCATTTGCTCTCTTTTTACATTGCTTCACCACTCTCTTAACCTCTCTCTTTTTCTCCATATACATATATATATATATATATATATATATATATATATATATATATATATATATATATATATATATATATATATATATTAATATATATATTTATATATCTATTAATATATATATATATATTAATTAATATATATATATATATATATATATATATATATATATATATATATATATATATATATATATATATATATATATATATATATATATATATATATTCAGTGTTCAGATATGATTTCTGCCGGTACTTGATATCACACACTATATATATGTATGTGCAACAGATACCATTATGATCCTTCCCTATAACCTTTGTGTTTTAAATTCGCGTACTTTCAGCACTAACGAAGTGCTATAAGCAACTTAAAATACTATAAAAGATGTATTGTAATGACTTTTATTACTAGAAACATTATTGCCGTAGTTGTATATTAGGCACTAATGCACCTGGGTGTTTATTGTATTATTAATCACGCCTGCCTGCCTGGAAAGGTCTATCATGTTCGGCTGACTTATGCCTTCCATCAAATATGTGTGAGCTCTCCTTGTAACTTTTTCAACCAGATATGTTAAATTTTTAAGACTATTGTTCAAAGCACTAAGGCACTCCAGTTAGTAACACTCAAGACGGAAGCTCCTCTCACACTTATACAATAGACTTGCTGAGATAGTCGTGGCACAAATACGCATGTCGCAAATACTCTATAAACAAACTCTTTCAAGGGAAAGTAAGGGAAGTGGAGGAATGTTGTGAAAATGGTGAAGAGCCTTTCCTCTTCCACAGGAATGTAATAATAATAATAATAATCATAATCATAAACATTCCTACAACATTAGCTACTTGTGCCAGCAATACAAGTCACTGGTAGAACAACATTTCACATAGAACAGAGAACAAATACTCATTCAAATACATCTGAAATTCAGGCCGCAAAAACTTGTACAGGCAGACACTTGCACACAACATACCGAAGTAATGTATATATATATATATATATATATATATATATATATATATATATATATATATATATATATATATATATATATATATATATATATATATAAGCACATAACATAACGAACGAACACTGCAGAAGGCTTACTGGCCCATGCGAGGCAGGTCCAAGTCTCCTACTTTAAGCCAATGCATCCAACCTAGTCAGGTCAGGTCACATTGACTTAAGGGAGGAACACGGCAACCGACCTGGTAGCACAAGCTATCAGGTCCAACTCACACCCACCCACATCCACTCATGTATTTATCCAACCTATTTTTAAAGCTACACAACGTTCTGGCCTCTATAACTGTACTCGGGAGTTTGTTCCACTCATCCACAACTCTATTACCAAACCAGTACTTTCCTATATCCTTCCTGAATCTGAATTTTTCCAACTTAAAACCATTGCTGCGAGTCCTGTCTAGGCTAGATATTTTCAGCACACTATTTACATCCCCTTTATTTATTCCTGTCTTCCATTTATACACCTCAATCATATCCCCCCTAATTCTACGTCTTTCCAGAGAGTGCAGATTCAGGGCCCTTAGTCTATCCTCATAGGGAAGGTTTCTGATACATGGGATCAACTTTGTCATCCTCCTTTGTACATTTTCCAGAGAATTTATATCCATTCTGTAATACGGTGACCAAAACTGTGCAGCATAATCTAAATGAGGCCTAACCAAGGATGTGTAGAGTTGAAGAACAACCTGAGGACTCCTATTATTTATGCTTCTTGATATGAAGCCAAGGATTCTATTAGCTTTATTGCGAACACTTATGCACTGTTGTCTTGGTTTCAGATTACTGCTAACCAGAACTCCTAAATCTTTTTCGCAATCCGTAATATTAAGATCTAAATTATTTAGTTTATATGTGGCATGGTTATTGTCCTATCCAACATTTAGAACTTTGCATTTGTCTATATTAAACTGCATCTGCCACTTCTCCGACCACTGCATCAGTCTATTCAAATCTTCCTGGAGTGCTCGAATGTCCTCGTCAGAATGAATTCGACGGCCTATTTTGGTGTCATCGGCAAACTTGCCGATGTCGCTCTTTATGCCCTCATCTATGTCGTTTATGTAGATTGTGAACAGCGGGGGGCCTAACACTGACCCCTGTGGAACACTGCTCGTGACGCTTCCCCACTCTGATTTCTCCCCATTTATGCAAACTCTCTGCTGCCTATTTGTCAACCATGCCTCTATCCAGGAAAAAATTTCTCCTCCTATTCCATGTGCTTTAATTTTCCTCAATAGTCTCTGATGTGGGACCCTGTCAAAAGCCTTACTGAAGTCCATATACACAATATCATATTCATTACCATGATCTACCTCCTCAAATACCTTAGCGAAAAAAGTTAATAAATTCGTAAGGCAGGAACGCCCCTTTGTAAAACCATGCTGAGATTCGTTGATTAATTTATGCTTTTCAAGGTGGCTACGAACTGCCTCGGCAATTATTGATTCCATAAATTTTCCCACTATGGAGGTTAGGCTTATTGGTCTATAGTTCGAAGCTGACCCGAGGAACTTTTGAGTGGGCCTATCTTGTCCCTGATCTTACTTCTGTATACCTGAAAGAATCCTTTTGGGTTAGTCTTCGATTCTCTTGCAACTTTAACCTCATAATCTCTTTTTGCTTTTCTAATTCCCTTTTTTATTTCTCTCTTTAACTGAATATATCGATTTCTTAATTGCCCCTCTCCTCTTTTGATTTGCCTATATATGCCTCTCTTTTGACCAATCAGATATTTTAATCTATTGTTCATCCATTTAGGATCATTTTTGTTTGATCTGATTTCCCTATTTGGAACATAATTTGACTGAGCAGCTAGAACTATGTCCTGGAAAGCATCATATCGGCAACCAACACCACCTACCTGACCCTTAGTCAGGTCATTCCAGTTCAACCCACCTAAGTAATTTTTCAGTCCTATGAAATCAGCCAAGCGGAAGTCAGGGACAGAGACTTGATTGCCATTATTAGGGGAATTCCATGATATATTAAAACTGAGTGATTTGTGATCACTTTCCCCAAGCTCATCATTAACCTCAAGATTATTAATTAGTGTTTCCCTACTGGCAAGAACCAAGTCAAGGAGGTTATTTCCCCTAGTTGGCTCTGTCTCAAACTGTTTTAAAAAACAATCCTGGATTGTATCAAGAAAGTCACCTGACTCTAAATTTCCTGTCAAATTGCTCCAGTCAATCTGTCTATAGTTGAAATCTCCCATTAACACAACATTTTCGTATGTAGATGGCTTACGAATTTCGTCCCATAGAAGTTTACTGCACTCCCTATCAAGATTTGGGGCCCTGTAAATCACACCCAAAATTAGTTTTTCTCGGCCCTCGAGAAGCTGTAACCAGATTCAGTGACTGACGCTTCTAATTTAATATCTTGTCTAACACAATTTAAATTGTCTCTGACATACATCGCTACTCCACCACCTTTCCTGTTGACCCTGTCAGTGTGGAATAATTTATAGCCTTGTATGTGACATTCAGAGGGCATCTCTCTATCTTTCAGATTGAGCCAGGTCTCTGTTATAGCAATAATATCTATGTTTCCTGCACTTGCAATTAATCTTAGCTCGTCTATCTTATTTCTTACACTCCTGCTATTAGTATAGTAAACCTTAAGGGAGCTAGTCCCTTGCTGCCCTCTGCTGCCCCCCTTTGTTTGCTGACCGGATCTATTGTCTTTATTTATAACTTCATGCTGAATGCCTTTTATACATTTACTGTTTCCAACCCAAGTGTTGCAACCTGCTTGTTTCCCACACACACCCATACCTCTATCTTCCATCAGTTTAAAATCATAGGCATTTCACCAATGGCCTTCTCAATCGAGTCTGCAAGTGCTACCACCCCTGCCCCAGAGAGATGTACCCCATCCCTTGCATACATATCATGTTTGCCATAAAAGTTGTTCCAGTTGTCAATGAATGGGATTGCAAGTTCCTTGCAGTATCTGTCTAGCCAGCAATTTACACCAATTGCCCTAGACAACCATTCATTTCCTACTTCCCTTCTAGGCAAGATGCTACATATGATTGGGATCCCTCCCTTAGACTTAATGAAATCTATAGCTGACCTGTACTTATCTAGCAGCTCTTCTCTCCTACCCTTCCCAATATCATTTCCACCAGCACTGAGACAGATAATGGGCTTGTTCCCATTACCTGACATGATATTATCCAGCCTATTGACAATGTCCCAAACACCAGCTCCAGGGAAGCACACTCTATCTCTCATCTTTTTATTCCTATTACAAAAAGCACGGTCAATATATCTTACCTGAGAGTCACCAACCACAAGAATGCGCTTACCTCCATTTGCAGGGGCAGTAGTACCCTTACCTTCACTGGCCACTGAAGTACATTCATCCTGAAGAACAGAGAAGCGATTTCCTACCTTCAGATCTTCACTCTTAACTTTCCTTACTCTGATGCGCCTCCCATTACTGTGAACCACTCGCCACTTGTAGCAGGTGCTGGGCTGCACCTCACTGCTGGTAGCCGTTGCTACCTCCCCAACTACAGCCTCCTCACAGCGAGAGACAGACTGCACGTCACTGCTAGAAGCCTCATTCCCCACAACTCCAGCCACCTCACACTCTCTCCCAGACCCATTGAGGTGGACCTTCAGCCTCCTAATCTCCTCCTGGAGAAGCAAGACCTCCTCCTTCAACTCTCCATCCTCAATTTTTAAAACACTGCAGAAGCAAGCCATGCTTTGTAACCATCCACGCTAATATATTATATATATATAAATTTATATATATATATATATATATATATATATATATATATATATATATATATATATATATATATATATATATATATATATATATATATATATGTCGTGCCGAATAGGCAGAACTTGCGACCTTGGCTTAAATAGCAACGCTCATCTTGCCATATAGGACAAGTGAAAATTTGTGTATGCAATAATTTCGCCAAAATCATTCTGAACCTAACGAAAAAAATACATTTCACTGTGTTTGTTTAGTATTAAATTATTGTAAACAAATCTAAAATATATTTAGTTGGGTTAGGCTAAAATAAATTGCGCTTGTTATAATAAGGTTAGGTAAGTTTTCTAAGTTCCTTTTGGTGCAAAATTAAAAATTTTTACATCAACATTAATGAAAAAAATATATCTTTAAACGTATGAGAAAATTTTAGAAAGGACTTAATTTTAAACGAGTTCTTGCTAATTGACCAGTTTTGCATATTCGGCATGACATATACATATATATATATATATATATATATATATATATATATATATATATATATATATATATATATATATATATATATATATGTGTGTGTGTGGTGTCGTGTCGAATAGGTAGAACGTCAGTTAGCAAGAACTCATTTAAAATTAAGTCCTTTCTAGAATTTTCTCTTATACATTTATAGATATATTTGTTTATTTATGTTAATATAAAAATTAATGTTTTTGTACCAGAAGAACCTTAGGAAACTTACCTAACCTTATTATAACAAACGCAGTTTGATTTAGCCTAATCCAACTAAATATATTTTATACAAGTTTACAATTATTTAATGAACATAATAAAATATTTTTTTCGTTAGATTCAGAATGGTTTTTGAGAGTTTATTGCATACACAAATTTTCGTTTGCCCTGTTCGGCAAGAAATGCGTTGCTATTTAAGTAAAAACAGCAAGTTTTACTTATTCAGCACGATATATATATATATATATATATATATATATATATATATATATATATATATATATATATATATATATATATATATATATATATATATATATATAATGATATATTAGTGAACTGAGTCGTCTAGAATTTAACTAGGTCAACGGGCTAAATGATTCGGGTTCGATACTGGAGTGGTCGCAGTATGTTACTTCCTTTAAAACCACTTGTTTCCGTGTGTGTGTGTGTGTGTGTGAATAAATTGCAGTGAACACTTGTCAATGCTCAGTAATAACCCACATGGAAACAAACTCAGGAAATTTACTGATCTGCATATTTCGACCCCCCCCCCCCTTCCTTTCTGGGATCCTCTTCAGCAGAAGAAATATACTGATCAGTTAAATCTCCTAAGTTTCTGTCTCCATGTTTATTACTATATGTGTGTTTCTGTGTGTGTTAGGTTGGATATTTTTAGGAAATTCTTAAACAGTAATGACTTTCACACTTAAAATCTTGAGTATGTTCACCTAGATGTGGCTGGGTTAAGAGCTCTTGAGAATGGCTCTCAGACGTTAGATGCTAGTGTAATTTCGCTTGCATGATACCTGAAATTGGTAGTAGTGCAGATGAGTTGATGCAGAAAAAAAAATTGACTCGTTGTTAGTACATCCCACAGTAAAAAGTCAATGATAATGTGAAGTGTGTGTGTGTGTGTGTGTGTGTGTGTGTGTGTGTGTGTGTGTGTGTGATTAGTTTCTGGGGGACACACACAAGGGTTAGACTCAGAAGTGTCCCTGTTCGCAGATGATGTGAAGTTAATGAGGAGAATTAAATCAGATGAGGATCAGGCAGGACTTCAAAGAGACCTGGACAGTGGACACCTGGTCCAGCAACTGGCCTCTCGAATTTAACCCCGCCAAATGCAAAGTCATGAAGATCGGGGAAGGGCACAGAAGACCCCAGACGGAGTATAGGCTAGGTGGCCAAAGACTGCAAACCTCTCTCAAGGAGAAAGATCTTGGGGTGAGTATAACAACGAGCATGTCTCCGGAAGCACACGTCAACCAGGTAACTGCTGCAGCATATGGGCGCCTGGCAAACCTGAGAACAGCGTTCCGATACCTTAGTAAGGAATCGTTCAAGACACTGTACACCGTGTACGTCAGGACCATACTAGAGTATGCAGCACCTGTTTGGAACCCGCACTTGATCAAGGACGTCAAGAAATTAGAGAAAGTGCAAAGGTTTGCGACAAGGTTAGTTCCTGAGCTAAGGGGAATGTCCTATGAAGAAAGGTTAAGGGAAATCGGCCTGACGAAACTGGAGGACAGGAGGGTCAGGGAAGACATGATAACGACATATAAAATACTGCGCGGAATAGACAAGGTGGACAAGACAGGATGTTCTAGGGAGGGGACACAAAAACAAGAGGTCACAATTGGAAGTTGAAGAGTCAGATGAGTCAAAGGGATGTTAGAAAGTATTTCTTCAGTCATAGAGTTGTCAGGCAGTGGAATAGCCTAGAAAGTGACGTATTGGAGGCGGGAACCATACCTAGTTTTCAGACGAGGTTTGATAAAGCTCATGGAGCAGGGAGAAAGAGGACCCAGTAGCAACCAGTGAAGAAGCGGGGCCAGGAGCTAGGACTCGACCCCTGCAACCACAAATAGGTGAGTACACACACCAGGCCTAGTGTCTAATCGACATGTGCCTATTACAAAATGGTAACTAACACACACACACACACACACACACACACACACACACACACACACACACACACACACACACACACACACAAAACACACACATACGCAACACACACACACACACACACACACACACACACACACACACACACACACACACACACACACACACACACACACACACACACACATTGCCAGACTCTCACACACCCTCCCCCACCGACATCTCACTCCTTCACCTGATCCCTCCCCTCCCTCTTTCACCCTCCCCCTCCCCACCTCTCCCTCCTTCCCCCTCTACCTCTCCCACTTGCTTCACTCTCCTTCCCACTCCCCCTCCCCACTGCTCTCCCACATAGCGACAGTTCCTCCTCTACCTCCCCCCCCACACTCTGACATACACAATACTAACCTAACATACATAATTACATAGGTTTCCCACTCTGAGGCAATCAGGATAAAACAAAAATGGGTTGCCAGAGAGCAACAAGAAAAACCAAGGGACAGGAGAAGGAAACCGCAAAGGAAGATTGGGCAGCAGAGCTCACAAAAAGGGAACATGAATGGGAAAAGAAACTAGAACTTAGCATGAGAATGAAAGAGAGGATAGATATGGAAAGCAGGAAGTGGGAGGTGCAAGTCAAAGCAGCAGAGGCCAGGATACAGTTTAGAAGAGGAACTGAAAAATCTGAAACAGCCTAAAGAACTAAAGAACATTTTGGGATTGACAACAGAGACTGCTACCTCAGTCACAAATAAGGGGACTGTAGGGAAAGAAGGAGCAAAACTGCATGTAGAAGCTCAATCAGTGGAGACTGTAGTAAATGAAAGAGCTAAGCTATATGTGGAGGCCCTAACAGACCACAGCAGAGCCCAGGGAAAGCCGAGAAGGGAAAATGACAGGCCACTGACCCCAAGTACATTAGCTAGTGAAACTGAAGAAAGGAAAGCTGCAATGGAGGAAATCAAATTGAATGAGGGGATACACAGGGATATGCAATGGGAGCATGAAAGGGTGAGGTCAGTCTTTGTGTATGGGCTCCAGGAAGTTGAAGGGGAAACATATGAAGCAAGAAAACAAGGGGAAAAAAAAGCATTTGAAAGCATCATGATAGCAATAGGAGAAGACGACATGACCCAGCTGGAAAATTTTCGGAGAATAGGGGGGTCTGTAAAAAAAAGAGCCTGGCCAGTGAAAGTGACCTTCAAGGCAGAATCGACTCGGAACAGGATCCTGCAGGAGAAAGCACGATTAAGGGATATGCCAGCATACAGGAAGGTGTATCTCGACCACGACAGAACACAAGCAGAAAGGAAGAAACAGAGATGGTACAAAGGCGAAAGGAGGAAAGAGAGGGGATGGAGAAGACAGACAGGAGATCACACACACAGGAAGATCAAATATAGCCTCCCTCACAACTTCCTATAGAAGCCTCTCAACCAGGTCAACCCCAGTGCAACCAAACACTCTAAACCAAAACACCCATGCCACATCCAGTGCCCCCACCCACTGCATTACAAACTCCACCCCCACAGCAACCACCCATAGTTCCTTATCAGATCTCCCACTTCCCCAACCCCAATACACCTCCCAGACCACAATCTTAGAAAAGAAGTTGAAGGTGTGGTATACAAATGCAGATGGAATAACAAATAAGTATGAGGAGTGGCACGAAAGAATCAAGGAGACATCCCCAGACATAATAACACTCACAGAAACAAAACTCACCAGAATAATAACAGATTCAATCTTTCCATCCGGATATCAAATCCTCAGGAAAGACAGAGGGAGGAGGAGTTGCACTGCTCATTAAAAACCAGTGGGGGTTTGAGAATATGGAAGGAATGGATGGCACGGGCGAAAGGGACTACTTAGTTGGAACAATCCAGTCTGAGGGACATAAGGTGATAATTGCAGTAATGTACAACCCACCACAGAACTGCAGGAGGCCAAGAGAAGAATACGATGAGAGCAACAGAGCAATGGTCGACACACTAGCGGAGGTGGCCAGGAGAGCACACATGGGGGGAGCAAAGTTACTAATTATGGGTGATTTCAATCACAAGGAGATTGACTGGGAAAACCTGGAGCCCCATGGGGGTCCCGAAACATGGAGAGCCAAGATGATGGATGTGGTACTGGAAAACCTCATGCATCAACATGTTAGAGACACTACCAGAGAGAGAGGAGAGGATGAACCAGCAAGACTGGACCTTGTATTCACCTTGAGTAGTTCTGACATCGAGGATATCATGTATGAAAGGCCCCTGGGAGCTAGTGATCATGTGGTTCTGTGCTTCGACTACATAGCTGAGCTCCAAGTGGAGAGAGCAGCAGGAATAGGGTGGGAAAAACCAAACTACAAAAGGGGGAACTACTCAAGCTTG
>NC_091295.1:33254951-33284951 GCF_038502225.1 Cherax quadricarinatus | reverse complement strand
AGGAATGAGGAACTTCCTGAACGGGGTTCAGTGGGACAGAGAACTGGCAGGGAAGCCAGTTAATGAGATGATGGAATATGTAGCAACAAAATGCAAGGAGGCTGAGGAGAGGTTTGTACCCAAGGGTAACAGGAATAATGAAAAAGCCAGGATGAGCCCATGGCTTACCCAAAGGTGCAGGGAGGCAAAAACCAAGTGTGCTAGGGAATGGAAGAAATATAGAAGGCAAAGGACCCAGGAGAATAAGGAGAGCAGTCGGAGAGCCATGAACGAATTTGCACAGATAAGAAGGGAGGCCCAAAGACAATATGAAAATGACATAGCAGCGAAAGCCAAATCTGACCCGAAACTGTTGTACAGCCACATCAGGAGGAAAACAACCGTCAAGGACCAGGTAATCAGGCTAAGGAAGGGAGGAGGAGAGACAAGAAATGACCGTGAAGTATGTGAGGAACTCAACAAGAGATTCAAAGAAGTGTTCACAGAGGAGACAGAAGGGGCTCCAGAAAGACGGAGAGGTGGGGCACACCACCATGTGCTGGACACAGTGCACACAACCGAGGAAGAAGTGAAGAGGCTTTTGAGTGAGCTAGATACCTCAAAGGCAATGGGGCCAGATAACATCTCCCCATGGGTATTGAGAGAGGGAGCAGAGGCGCTATGTGCACCCCTAACAACAATATTCAATACATCTATCGAAACATGCCTGAGGCATGGAAGACAGCAAATGTAGTCCCAATCTTTAAAAAAGGAGACAGACATGAAGCATTAAACTACAGACCAGTGTCACTGACATGTATAGTATGCAAAATCATGGAGAAGATTATCAGGAGAAGAGTGGTGGAACACCTAGAAAGGAATGATCTCATCAACAGCAACCAACATGGTTTCAGGGACGGGAAATCCTGTGTCACAAACCTACTGGAGTTCTATGACATGGTGACAGCAGTAAGAGAAGAGAGAGAGGGGTGGGTGGATTGCATTTTCTTGGACTGCAAGAAGGCGTTTGACACAGTTCCACACAAGAGATTGGTGCAAAAACTGGAGGACCAAGCAGGGATAACAGGGAAGGCACTACAATGGATCAGGGAATACTTGTCAGGAAGACAGCAGCGAGTCATGGTACGTGGCGAGGTGTCAGAGTGGGCACCTGTGACCAGCGGGGTCCCACAGGGGTCAGTCCTAGGACCAGTGCTGTTTCTGGTATTTGTGAACGACATGACGGAAGGAATAGACTCTGAGGTGTCCCTGTTTGCAGATGACGTGAAGTTGATGAGAAGAATTCACTCGATCGAAGACCAGGCAGAACTACAAAGGGATCTGGACAGGCTGCAGACCTGGTCCAGCAATTGGCTCCTGGAGTTCAATCCCACCAAGTGCAAAGTCATGAAGATTGGGGAAGGGCAAAGAAGACCGCAGACGGAGTACAGTCTAGGGGGCCAGAGACTACAAACCTCACTCAAGGAAAAAGATCTTGGGGTGAGTATAACACCAGGCACATCTGAAGCGCACATCAATCAAATAACTGCTGCAGCATATGGGCGCCTAGCAAACCTCAGAACAGCATTCCGACATCTTAATAAGGAATCGTTCAGGACCCTGTACACCGTGTACGTTAGGCCCATATTGGAGTATGCGGCACCAGTTTGGAACCCACACCTAGCCAAGCACGTAAAGAAACTAGAGAAAGTGCAAAGGTTTGCAACAAGACTAGTCCCAGAGCTAAGAGGTATGTCCTACGAGGAGAGGTTAAGGGAAATCAACCTGACGACACTGGAGGACAGGAGAGATAGGGGGGACATGATAACGACATACAAAATACTGAGAGGTATTGACAAGACAGGATGTTCCAGAGATTGGACACAGTAACAAGGGGACACAGTTGGACGTTGAAGACACAGATGAATCACAGGGATGTTAGGAAGTATTTCTTCAGCCACAGAGTAGTCAGTAAGTGGAATAGTTTGGGAAGCGATGTAGTGGAGTCAGGATCCATACATAGCTTTAAGCAGAGGTATGATAAAGCTCACGATTCAGAGAGAGTGACCTAGTAGCGATCAGTGAAGAGGCGGGGCCAGGAGCTCGGACTCGATCCCCGCAACCTCAACTAGGTGAGTGCAACTAGGCGAGTACACACACACACACACACACACACATGTATAACCCACCACAGAACTGCAGGAGGCCAAGAGAGGAGTACGAAGAAAACAACAGGGTGATGGTGGACACACTGGCTGAGGTGGCAAGAAGAGCTCACTCGAGCAGAGCAAAGTTACTGGTAATGGGCGATTTCAACCACAGGGAGATCGACTGGGAAAACCTGGAGCCACATGGGGGTCCCGAAACATGGAGAGCCAAGATGATGGATGTGGTACTTGAAAACCTCATGCATCAACATGTCAGGGACACAACCAGAGAGAGAGGGGAGGATGAGCCAGCAAGACTGGATCTTGTGTTCACCCTGAGCAGTTCGGACATTGAGGACATCACTTACGAGAGGCCCCTTGGAGCTAGCGATCATGTGGTGCTGAGTTTTGACTATATAGTAGAGTTACAAGTGGAGAAGGTAACAGGAACTGAAGGGGACAGGCCAAACTATAAAAGGGGGGACTACACAGGTATGAGAAACTTCCTGCAGGAGGTTCAGTGGGACAGAGAAATGGTAGGAAAATCAGTAAACGAGATGATGGAATATGTGGCAACAAAGTGCAAGGAGGCAGAGGAAAGTTTTGTTCCCAAGGGAAACAGAAATAATAGGAAGACCAAAACGAGTCCTTGGTTTACCTGAAGGTGTAGGGAGGCAAAAACTAAGTGCAACAGAGAATGGAAAAGGTACAGGAGGCATAGGACCCAGGAAAACAAGGAGATTAGTAGAAGAGCCAGAAACGAGTATGCACAGATAAGGAGGGAGGCCCAGCGACAGTATGAAAACGACATAGCATCGAAAGTCAAATCTGACCCGAAACTGTTGTATAGCCACATTAGGAGGAAGACAACAGTCAAGGACCAGGTGATAAGGCTGAGGAAAGAAGGTGGAGAACTCACAAGAAACGATCAAGAGGTATGTGAGGAGCTCAACACGAGATTTAAGGAAGTATTTACAGTAGAGACAGGAAGGACTCTGGGGGGACAGACCAGATGGGGACACCAGCAAGGAATACACCAACAAGTGTTGGACGACATACATACAGATGAGGAGGAGGTGAAGAAACTGCTAAGGGACATTGATACCTCAAAGGCAATGGGACCGGACAACATCTCCCCGTGGGTCCTTAGAGAGGGAGCAGATATGTTGTGCGTGCCACTTGCCACAATCTTCAACACATCCCTGGAAACTGGGCAACTACCTGAGGTATGGAAGACGGCAAATGTAGTTCCCATTTATAAAAAAGGAGACAGAAAAGAGGCACTAAACTATAGACCTGTGTCATTGACGTGTATAGTATGCAAAACTATGGAGAAGATTGTCAGGAGGAGAGTGGTGGAGCACCTGGAACGGAACAGGAGTATAAATGCCAACCAGCACGGATTCACGGAAGGCAAATCCTGTGTCACAAACCTTCTGGAGTTTTACGATAAAATAACAGAAGTAAGACAAGAGAGAGAGGGGTGGGTTGATTGCATCTTCTTGGACTGCAAGAAGGCCTTTGACACAGTTCCTCACAAGAGATTAGTGCAGAAGCTAGAGCATCAGGCGCATATAACAGGAAGGGCACTGCAATGGATCAGAGAATACCTGACAGGGAGGCAACAACGAGTCATGGTACGTAATGATGTATCACAGTGGGCACCTGTGACGAGCGGGGTCCCACAGGGGTCGGTCCTAGGACCAGTGCTATTTTTGGTATATGTGAACGACATGATGGAAGGGTTGGATTCAGAAGTGTCCCTGTTTGCAGATGATGTGAAGTTAATGAGGAGAATTAAATCTGATGAAGACCAGGCAGGACTTCAAAGAGACCTGGACAGACTGGACACCTGGTCCAGCAAATGGCTTCTCGAATTTAATCCTGCCAAATGCAAAGTCATGAAGATAGGGGAAGGGCACAGAAGACCACAGACAGAGTATAGGCTAGGTGGCCAAAGACTGCAAACCTCACTCAAGGAGAAAGATCTTGGGGTGAGTATAACACCGAGCATGTCTCCGGAAGCACACATCAATCAGATAACTGCTGCAGCATATGGGCGCCTGGCAAACCTGAGAACAGCATTCCGATACCTTAGTAAGGAATCATTCAAGACACTGTACACCGTGTATGTCAGGCCCATATCATGTGGGAGTTCGATACGTGGATTAGGGTAGAAATACTCACGTAGGCTGTTATTACGTATAATCGTAGATATGTGGAGGGAGCCCGCAGCCGTTACCTATCTCCTTGGTTACACTCGTCAAACTGACTAGCCGGCTGGCCAGTACCCAGTAGTGGGTCTTTTGAAATAATGTCAGCTCAGCACAGACCGTGACTCAAGACGGTTGGTCGTTGAGTCAACGGACAGGTTACTGGTAACTGGTTACTACTACTGAGACTGGTAACTGGTTACTACTACTGAGAGCTCGGCGACGCTAACGTATGTCGTCCCGACATACAACTAATACAAACTAGAGATGGCAGGTATACGGCTTGGGCTGATTCTATACAATGTCAAAGTACACAACATGAAACATTATAGATACATAAGTAGAACATTGGAATGAAAGCTTACGTAACTGAAACTGTAATGCAATACAAGGTATACTATAGTACAACTTAAAACTCAACAAATGAACAACGAACTCAACATTGAGATTACAAGTGATAAAAACAAAAATTTTGATCGATCGATCTGTATTCGTGTGATCTACGGATTCTGAGGAAGGAATATATACAAAGAAAGAGTGTTTAACAGAAAGGCAGATTCAGTGCACGCAAATCTAGACTGTTAACTCTCAGAATGCGGAGAGAACATGAACAAAAAAAAAAAAAAATTCTTGAATACTGATAAGTTGATACTGTAATTATTCATCTATACAGGTTATTTACATTTAACCCCAACTCTGCTAGGGTAAGATTGGCATATGCAGAATGGGTGTCATCTCTAGGGGGATCAAACTCTGTAGCATTGGCTAACTCATGCTGTATTTGAGGCAAATCTGAATTGGAAGTTACAAATGATACTTGAGGATTTCTCAATACCTGTCGTGTACGTAGGGAATAACGACATTCAGGTTGATCATCTGACTGAGTATCAGAGGAAGAGAGTACAGGATCAGGAGGATTGTCAGAGTCTGTTACATTAGTCTGGGTTGGAACATCATTATCGTCACATACTAACTTCATATGATCCAAATGCGATTCTTTATACTGACCAGTACTAATCTCTCTAACCTTATACTTATTACCAGTGATATGTTCAACTACTCGATAAGGACCAACAAACTTTTGATCAAGCTTTGGCATTGCAGACGTTTTGTTAAAGTTAGTCAGCATAACTCTCGAACCTACTTTGATTTTGGAAGGCTTTACTCGAGTATTTGCGACTCTTGTAAATTCAGCTGTTGATTTATGAAGTGTTTCACGGATTCTTCTAAAAACACTTTGAGCTAAGCTGGTACGAGTTGCTACGAAATCATCAGGGTTGTAATTTGGTTTCGGATTAGAATATAACAACTCATAAGGCAAACGTTTATCTACACCATACAATGCATAATGTGGAGTGTCACCTATAGAAACATTGTAAGCAGAATTTATAGCACACTGCACATCAGGTATAACTTCATCCCAAGTTTCACTATTGGGATTGATAGTGGCTCTCAATACATCAAGTACTTTCTTATTGGTTCGTTCCGCTAACCCATTGCTGGCAGGATGATGAGGAACAATGGTGGACTTAGAGATCTTGTACAAGGTACACAAATTTTCAAGAATTTCATTACAGAATTCACCTCCATTATCTGTTACTAGGGACTTAGGGGTGGTATGCCTGCAGATAATGCGTTCTTTAAACGCTTTAGCTACTGTCTCGGCAGTCTTATCTGCAATAGGAACTAACTCGCAATATCTGGTGAAATGGTCTACCATAACACACAGATGTTTGTTACCTTGGAGGGAACATCGGAAATTAGTTAACAAATCTAGCGCAACTCTTTCCCAAGGTTCGCTAGTAGTTGGATACACTTGGATTGGATTAGGACCATTAGCATTGCCTTTATGTTGCAAGCAGACACTACATTTCTTAACATACTCAGAAATATCAGTTGCCATACGAGGCCAAAAGTATTTCAATCTGGCTTGTTTTACTGAACGATCCATACCAGGGTGTGCAACACCTGGTACATCGTGAACTAGCTGTAAGGCTACATTCACTAGTGACTGTGGAATTACTAACTGGTATACTCTTCTGCTAGGAGTACCCAACTCGGCTGTTCGATACAGTAATTCTTGGTTCATGACAAAGTCACTGATGGGAGCTGGTGGCTTCACAGTCAGAATAAGATCTTCCTGGAGCAGGAATCGTATCACACCAGACCACATGGGATCTGTTCGTTGAGCATTCTTTACATCTTCAGCACTAAATGGAGGGTCTGCAGTTACTATACTAACATGTCGCGATAAGGCATCTGCGACTACATTTGACTTGCCAGGTAAATGCTCAAAGGTGGGATTGAACTCTTGGATAGTCAAGGTCCATCTAGCTAACCTTCCAGTAGGTTGTTTGTTCTGGAATAAGGGTATCAGTGGAGCATGATCTGTCAAGACATGAACAGAGTACTGATAAATAATGTCTCGGAAGTGCTTTAAAGACCATACTATTGCTAAAGCTTCTTGCTCAGTTACTGTATAATTACGTTCAGCCTTTGTAAGGACTCGGCTAGCAAATGCAACTGCGTTGTACTTGCCATCGGTCTTCTGAGCTAGTACGGCACCTATGCCAATTGAACTAGCATCAGTTGTCAGATAGAAAGGCTTAGAAAAATCTGGAAATTTCAAAATTGGAGCAGAAGTTAGCTTTTCTTTTAGAGTTTGGAATGCTCTTTCTTGACGGAAGGTCCAAACAAAAGGAGCATCTTTCTTAAGCAACTCAGTTAGAGGAGCAGCTATGGAAGAAAAATTGGCAATGAAAGATCTATAAAAACCTGCTAAGCCCACAAAGGATCTTACGGCATCAGCAGTTTTGGGAGTTGGAAAATTTAGTACTGCAGTTACTTTACTTTGGTCAGTCATAACCCCTCTAGGAGTGACTACGTGACCAAGAAACTTAATTTCTGATCTGAAAAATTGACATTTTGACAGTTTGATCTTTAAATTGGCTTCTTCAAGCTTACCAAGTACTACATCAAGTCTTTTCAAGTGTGTATCCACGTCTTTAGACATGACGATTACGTCATCTAAGTACACCATAAGTGCATTACCTATGAGACCTCTAAAGATATTAGTCATGAGCCTTGAGAACGTGATAGGGGAAGATCGTAATCCAAATGCCATACGGAGGAAGTGATAATGACCTGTAGGAGTGGAGAATGCAGTTAGTTCTTGGCTGTCCTCGTGAAGAGGGACTTGCCAAAACCCTTGTAACAAATCTAGGGTTGAAAAGACTTTGTTATCTCCAATATTACGTAAAAGATCACCCAGTACAGGGAGTGGAAAGCGATCTGGAATGGTTTTTGCGTTTAACTTCCTAAAGTCAATTACTGGACGCCAAGTACCATCCTTCTTAGGTACTAGTATCAAGGGTGCATTCCAAGGTGAATTGCTAGGTGCAATAACTCCATCATCAAGCATTTGATTGATCAATTCTTCTGCGACAGCAACTTGTGAATGAGGCATTCTGTACGCAGGTATGTAGATAGGTCTAGTACCAGGTTCAAGTGGAATACGATGGGACAATAAGTTCGTTATACCCATCTTCTCACCTGGTAAAGCAATGGCTTTACGACGTTTGTTCAACAGAGTCAACAAACGCTTGACTTCATCTGGGAAGTCAGTGGGAGCTAAGTCTTTCTCCTCAACTGGTGGAACAGATTGATCCAGTGAGGTGGATGAGGTCTCCCCGGCAGAAATAGCACCGACCCACTGGTCAGGTGACAACTCATCCTCTACCTGAACAGGGTAAGGATAGTGAACAAGGTCAACAAGATTGGTATTTGCTCTAAGGCGAACACTGTGACCAGAAGTGTTGGCCAGGTAGAAATGGATCTTACTATCTCTTACAACATGTAAGGATGGTTCAACAAATAGACCTTTTACTTTGCAGGAATCACTGTCAACTAGGACGTTATCACCATCTGGAACACTAGGAACAACTACAGACACTCTAGTGACTGGTAACTGGTTACTACTACTGAGACCCATACTGGAGTATGCAGCACCTGTTTGGAACCCGCACTTGATAAAGCACGTCAAGAAACTAGAGAAAGTACAAAGGTTTGCGACAAGGTTAGTTCCAGAGCTAAGGGGAATGTCCTATGAAGAAAGATTAAGGGAAATCGGCCTGACGACACTGGAGGACAGGAGGGTCAGGGGAGACATGATAACGACATATAAAATACTGCGTGGAATAGACAAGGTGGACAAAGACAGGATGTTCCAGGGAGGGGACACAGAAACAAGAGGCCACAATTGGAAGTTGAAGACACAAATGAGTCAGAGAGATAGTAGGAAGTATTTCTTCAGTCATAGAGTTGTAAGGCAGTGGAATAGCCTAGAAAATGACGTAGTGGAGGCAGGAACCATACACAGTTTTAAGACGAGGTTTGATAAAGCTCATGGAGCGGGGAGAGAGAGGGCCCAGTAGCAACCGGTGAAGAGGCGGGGCCAGGAGCTAGGACTCGACCCCTGCAACCACAAATAGGTGAGTACAAATAGGTGAGTACACACACACACATTAGCTCATAAATCCCCCACCATACACATTTTTACGATAAGCTGAAGCAGCTAGAACATCCCAACAGGATAAAAACAAAATGGGATCTCAAAAGGGAGGACGTAAAACCAAGGGAACCGATGATGGCTGGTCGTAAAAGGAAGAATGGGTAGAACTGCTCAAGAACAAAATGGAACAACAATGGGAGAAAGGGTTAAACGAGCTTTGCAATAATATGTTAGAGCAAATATCTGCAGAGAGCAAGAAGTGGGAATCACGAGCTGTAGTAGCTGAGGCAAAGATACAGAGATTGGAGGAAGAAATGGATGTGCTGAAGCAGGATCTAAAGATGAGGTCCGAAAGGAGCAAGATGACTGAAATGGGAACATCAGCAGGCAGCGAGGGGAGATGAAGGAGGGGATGGAGCTAAGTAGTCTTTTGCATCAGTAATATCAGGTCATCATGGTGTTTGGGAGATGATTAGGGAAACAGCAAAGGAGATTCTTAAATCAGATCCAGAGATACAGAGGGAAAAGAAATGGGAAGAGGAGAGGGAGAGGTCAATAATTATTCATGGGCTTCAGGAGGCTGAAGGGCAGACCTATGATGAAAGAAAGCATTGGGAGAAAACAGAGATTAAGAACATCATTGCAATAACAGGAGAGAGGGACATGTCTCAGGTAGAAAATTTTCACAGACTTCGAGGGAAAAAAATCGACCAATCAGATTGACATTCAAGAGAGATGTGGTACGGAACAGGATACTACAACAGAAACCTTTGTTAAAGGACTCTCCAGATTATCAAAAAGTGTTCCTCAATCGAGAGAGAACACGAAAGGAAAGGGAACTGAAAGTGAGAGCAAGGCAAAATCAGTGGAAGGAAAGAGAGACAGGACAGGCAACGACAGACAGGAAAGCTCAGCCTTTGGGGGAACATCAAACACAAATGCTTACAGAAACCTCTCAACCCGTCACCACATATGAACCAAACACAGTAAACAGAAACGAACCTCACTACATAGCCACCACCCCCAGAAACACTAATTCCACAATCACAGCAGCCTCCCATAATATTCTGCCCTGCCTCCCACCCTCCCAGCCTGCCCATTCCTCTTCCATCTCCCAAAATACAGTAATGGAAAGGAAGCTAAAGGTAGGGTACACCAATGCAGATGGAATAACAAATAAGAGTGAAGAGTGGCAAGAACGCATCATTGATGCATCACCTGACATCATAGCACTAACAGAGACAAAACTTACAGGGATGATAACCTGGATATCAGATTATGAGGAAAGACAGAGAGAACAGAGGAGGGGGAGGAGTAGCATTGCTCACAAAAAAACCAGTGGAGTTTTGAGGAGATGGGAGGAATGGAAAGAAGGGAAGCAGACGACTTCATTGTAGGAACACTTCAGACTGGGGGTCCAAAGGTGATGATAGCAGTGATGTATAACCCACCACTTAACAGCAGGAGAACAAGAGAAGAGTATGATGTGCGCTATAGGGCAATGGTGGATGCACAAGCTGAAGTGGCCAAGAGGGCTCATATGGGTAGGACAAAATTGCTTATAATGGGGGATTTCAATCATAAAGAGATTGACTGGGAAATCCTAGAGCCACATGGAGAACCAGAAACATGGAGGGCTAAGATGTTGGAGACTGTATTGGAGAACTTCATGCACCAACATGTTAGGGATACAACCAGAGAGAGGAAAGGATGTTGCAGCAAGGCTGGATCTCATATTCACCTTGAATAGTTCAGACAGGGGATATCACCCACGGAAGACCCCTTGGCGCTAGTGATCATGATGTCCTGAGTTTTGAATATCTTGTTGAGTTAACAGTGGAGAATGCAGCAGCACGAGAACAAAGAGAGAAACCTAACTTCAAAAAAGTGGACTACATAGGAATGAGAAGTTTCCTGCATGAAGTACAGTGGGAAAGAGAACTAGATGGAAAGGCAATAAATGAAATGATTGAAATAGTGACCACTAAGTGCAGGGAGGCAGAGGAAAGGTTCATACCAAAGGGCAACAGAAAAAATGGTAAGACCAGAGTGAGCCCATGGTTTAACTGGAGGTGTAAAGAGATCAAAGCCAAGTGTGCTAGAGCATGGAAAAGGTATAGAAGGCAAAGGACTCAAGAAAACAAGGAGCTGAGCAGAAAAACCAGAAACGTATATGCAGGGATAAGGAGAGAGGCCCAGAGGCAATACGAGAACGACATAGCATCAAAAGCCAAATCTGAACCAAAGTTGTTATACAGTCACATTAGGAGAAAAACAACAGTCAAGGACCAGGTAATCAGGCTGAGGAAAGAAGGAGGGGAGCTCACGAAGAGTGACCAAGAAGTATGTGATGAACTAAAAGGATTTAGAGAAGTATTCACAATAGTCAGGAATGCTTCCAGCAAACTGTGGAGGTAGGATGCAACAGCAGGTGCTGGACACATAACCAAGGTAGAGGTGAAGAAACTGCTAGACGAACTCGATACCTCAAAGGCGGTGGGCCCAGATAACATATCTTCATGGATACCGAGAGAGGGAACAGGAACTGTGTGTGCCGCTAGCAGCAATCTTCAGTAAATCTATCGAAACTGGACAGCTGCCTGAGGCGTGGAAGGCAGCACATGTAGTTCCAATTTTTAAGAAAGGAGACACGGGCAGCATTAAACTACAGACCAGTGTCACTGACTTGTATAGCGTGTAAAGTCATGGAAAAGATTATCAGGAGAAAAGTGGTGGAACACATTGAAAAGATTGGGCTCATACATGACAGTCAACACGGCTTCAGGGATGGGAAATCCTGTGTCACAAATCTACTTGAGTTCTACGATAAGGTAACAGAAGTAAGACAGGAGAGAGAGGGATGTGTAGACTGCAAGAAGGCTTTTGACACAGTACCACACAAGAGACTGGTGCAAAAATTAGAGGAGCAGGCAGGAATAAAGGGTAAAGTACTACAATGGATCAGGGAATACCTGACAGGAAGGAAACAACGAGTGTTAGTACGGGCTGAAGTGTCGGAGTGGGTGCATGTGTCGAGTGGGGTTTCACAAGGTTCAGTCCTAGGCCCGGTGCTGTTTCTTGTATACGTGAATGACATGGTGGAAGGAATAGATTCAGAAGTGTCACTGTTCGCTGATGATGTGAAACTGATGAGAATACAAGTGGGCGAGGATCAGTCAAGATTACAAGGGGATCTGGACAAACTACAAGTATGGTCCGACAAATGGCTCCTGGAGTTTATCCCCAGTAAGTGTAAGGTCATGAAGATTGGGGAAGGACACAGAAGACCGCAGACGGAATACAAGTTAGGAAGCCAACAGCTGCAAACGTCAATTAAAGAAAAGGATATTGGGGTAAGCATTATAACGAACATGTCCCTTGAGGCACACCGCACACATCAATCAAATAACTGTTGCAGCGTATGGAAGATTGGCAAACCTGAGATTGGCGTTTAGACATCTGAGTAAGGAATCATTCACGACATTGTACACCGTGTACGTAAGGCCTATACTGGAATATGCAGCGTCAGTATGGAACCCTCACTTAGTCAAACACCTCACGAAATTGGAGAAAGTGCAAAAATTTGCAGCACGATTAGTCCCAGAACTGAGGGGTATGTCTTATGAGGAGAGGTTAAGGGAACTCAACCTGATGACACTAGAGGATAGGAGGGATAGAGGGGACATGATAACAACGTATAAAATACTAAGAGGCATTGACAAGGTGGGCAAGGATCGAATGTTTCAGAGATGGGATACAGAAACAAGGGGACACAATTGGAAGCTAAAAACCCAGATGAGTCATAGGGATGCTAGGAAGTATTTCTTTTGTCTTAGAGTTGTCAAGAACTGGAATAATCTGGAGAGTGAAGTAATGGAAGCAAGTTCCATAAATAGCTTTAAGAAGAGGTATGACAAAGATCATGGAGCAGGGAGAGAGTGAATTAGTATCGACCAGTGAAGAGGCTGGGCCAGGAGCTATGACTCGACCCCTGCAACCACATATAGGTGAGTATATACACACTCTCTCTCTCTCTCTCTCTCTCTCTCTCTCTCTCTCTCTCTCTCTCTCTCTCTCTCTCTCTCTCTCTCTCTCTCTCTCTCTCTCTCCACACACACACAACACGTGTTACTAGTTTGTGTTCATATTTTTAACAAAGTCACAATTTAAAATATAATGCCTGGCAGCCACACGAGACCACTGTTATTGTTGCTTCTCATGGGCGTGTTGCGGGCAGGGTGTGGATGAGTTACATGGGCGTGTTGGGGGCAGGGTGTGGGTGAGTTACATGGGCGTGTTGGGGGCAGGGTGTGGATGATACATGGGCGTGTTGGGGGTAGGGTGTGGATGAGTTACATGGCCGTGTTGGGGGCAGGGTGTGGATGAGTTACATGGCCGTGTTGGGGGCAGGGTGTGGGTGAGTTACATAGGCGTGTTGGGGGCAGGGTATGGGTGAATTACATGGGCGTGTTGGTGGCAGGGTGTGAGTGAATTACATGGGGGTGCTGGTGAGTTACATGGGCGTGATAGTGGCAGGGTGTGATTGGGTTATATTGGGATGTGGTAGAGGGGTGTGAGTGAAAGGGGTAGATAGGTAGGATCTACTTTATGTGGGAGTGTAATTTGGATGGGGATGGGGGTTTATGTGGGTTCTGTTTTTTCGTGGGATCAATGCTTTTCTTATGGAGTTCATATGGATGAGGGATTATAGAGTGTTGTACACAACAACGTCTATGGCCGATGAGTGGAATTATTTAAGTGGTTTAGGGTTGGATGTGGATAAGAAATTGTGAATGAGGGGGAGTGGATATAGATGTATGGGTGAAGGGTGCAGTGGATGTAAAGGCGAGAGGGATAGAAGCATGGATGCAGCGGGAGAGTGGATGTGGGTGGGGTGTATACGGGTGACGGTGAATGTAGTTGGCGAGGTGGATGTGAAGTGGATTGTATGTTGGTTATAAGTTGGAGGTAAGAAGGGGTCGGGTGAATATGGGTGGATGTAGGTAAGGTGGTTCCAGGAGCTGGAGGTGGTAGCGAATATGGGTTGGGGTTGATAGTGGGGTTGAACGGGGCATGAGTGTAAGCTTAGACAGGGTATGACTAAGGTTGGATGAGGTAAGATTGTATATCTGACCTTGGCTTGACTTAAGTTTGAACGGGGCATGACTAAGGTTGGACGGAACTTGACTGTAGGGTTAAAAAGGGTATGATTATTGGGTTGAATAGGGCATGACTGTAGGATTGGACTGCCCTTGGGTATAACTTTCTCATTATATTATACTTGACAAGTCTACGTGCATGTTATGTGTGCTCATGGGTGTGTATACTTGACAAGCCTACGTGCATGTTATGTGTGCTCATGGGTGTGTATACTTGAGAAGCCTACGTGCATGTTATGTGTGTTCATGGGTATGTATACTTGACAAGCCTGCGTGCATATGTTATGTATGTTCATGGATGTGTGGGCTCGTGCGTGGACTCGTGAAAGCAGGTGTGGGCTCCTGCGTGCTGGTGTGTTTTGCGTGCATGTCCGAATTCTTGTACGTGTGTTCAGGCTCGTGTGTGAGTGCGCAAGCTTATAAATGTGTCATGTGCAAGTGTTTACATTTTTACACAACGCAAAATGGTACCTGCAACATTTTCCTTCATTACATTCTTTGCGTATACTTTCAATTCCATCTCTGATAAACTATCTTCATATCGGATGTGCCTGTTTTTATCAAACTTTACCATTGAACGTGATGGGAAGACTAGGTGAGAGAGCTTATCTGCCAGCCAGTAGAAGGTCAGGGAGACGTTCAGGTCGAGTGAGAGACGAGACCTCTCCGCACAGTGCTTTAAAGAGATCATATTCTGTACGCTACTGCTTAAGCGATGCCAACATGAATCAGAGGTCAGGTTCAAAGGTCAGTTCTTTGGAATGCAGTTTTAAATGGTGCTAATCCGCACAATGCAGTTATGTGGCAGGGGTGAGTGTTTTTTCCTTTTGTACATGCGTGTTTTAGTTTGTGCGCGCACGTGTTTGTGCTGACGCTTCCCTATTTGTGTTTGTGAATATTGAGATAAAAATTTTTGGGTTCCACGTTTTAACCTTCATTTGATTGCTGTAGTTGTTCTACAAAGCCTCATTTTTTTGTCATACCTCCATGTATAAAGCCAGATGAAGTACTTGTTTTCTAACCCTTTGGGTTTTGGCAGGTCTGATGTAAAAAAAAAAAAAAAAAAAAAAAAGCATGCGTCAAGATCAAGAGAGTTTAGGCAAGACCCTTTTTATGGGTGAGCGGGGAAGTGGGGATAGGGGAAGAATAAGCTGGCGAGAGGAAAAGTTGTGAGTGAGAGGGATAGTACCAGGGCTTAACCCAGTTGCTATGTCGATAGTGGTTCAGGAGACTGGACTTGGCAAGGAAGACTGATAAGGCGTATGGACAGGCGAACGCCGATTCGCATATGTGCAAGGTACCAGCGAGGACATCCAGTGTTGGGTTAGGGGAAAACAAAAGAACATCTTTTAAGGTCCACGCCTGTTAAGACAGGTTAGTGCAGGCAAATTTACTTATAAAGGGAATTTGGATCAGGAGCTAGCAGGGAATAGAATAGATTGTGTGGGTTGGCAGGTCTGCGAATGTCTTTGTCAAGGAGAGTGTTTCGGTAGTCATGTAGTGTATCTAGTTTGTCAATTTGCCTGTCGCTGAGCATCTTCCAGTACACGTTCAGTGCTGGGATGTTTGACTGGGCATGGAGTAACTCGTTTGTAATGAAGTCATCCCAGTTGACATCAAACACCCATCGCAAAGTCTTGTTCTGGATAAGCTGCACTTTGAGGTTGTCAGTTTTAGCTGCAAAAGAGAGTTAGAGGTCAGTAAGTGATTAAAGGACCAATGAGAGTAGTGTGTTCTTCTAATGCCTGGCTACATATCTTGTTCTATTTCAGTGCTCTGTGTCCCTATGATACATTTATTTCATTTCCATGTGTCTCCCCTCGCTTTTTCTTTCCATATCAGACTGTCTAACGTGTCTGTATTTTAGAGGATATTGCACTTCGTAACTATATACTACATTTAATTTTACAGTAATATTTAATTTTGCTTTGTATGTTTGCCAATATGAGGGGTAGTAGTCTTTTATGATGTATTAGGCTCCTGAAGGGAGTTCTTGTATTTTAAAAAGGCATCAGGTTTGTATGTTTCTTGGGGAATAAGTGACCTCTATAAGTTAAACGCTTAGTTATGATTATAATAATTGGGGATGTGTTCCCTGCCATGTCTACGAAGGTTTTTTTTATTCCTTTCATTCTTGTGGCTTCCCTCCACAAAATTTAATCTTTCGGCTTTCATCATTACTTTTCACTGCTAATATTGAACGCTAATAGACACTTTTCAGGAAAGAATCAGTTTCTTAATCCTCATGTAATTTTTTTTATTTTTATTTTTAGTGATTTTGAGTTATCTGCCAACGTAGACACGAAGTATTGTGTATACTGTTAAATCGTTGAAGGATCGAAGTTTAAAGAACTCCACTTGTTTCTTTTTTCTATCTTGACATTGCCTCACACTATTCATATGGTATTCAGCTATTGAAAGTAGAAGGATGAAAGGGCAAGTGCGTTCTCTTGTACCATTTGGAGTGATAAAGGTACAAGGACCTAAGCGTTTCCAATAAAGATCTCCTTAGTGTACACATTTGTGTCCTCTCATCCATATTCACTTATCAGATGAACACCTTCCCTTTCATCCCGGTCTGTTCATTTCAGTTTATGAATGTCTCATGTGCGACAGTGTTAGTACTTGTGGAAATTTTGAATATACATATATGCACTCCAGTCACTCATTGTTGTTCTGCCTGATCTTCATTTTTTTGTATATAAATCTCTGGTTTGTAAGGCAGGATTATTTTTCTTCTTGAAACCAGAACGGGAATCTTGAGAGAATCCCTTTATTTTCATTGTGACTGTAAAGTGTGTGGAGAGGGAGATAAACCCGCACTATATCTTAACTGCAGCAAATTAAGGAGTATATAATTAATATTACAGACCTGTATGAACAGTGCAGGCACGTTGCAACTAAGATGGTAGTATTTTACAGAAATGGGCAGGACTAGCTTCGGTTAGAAAATAAACTATTTTGGCTGTACTGTATTTTCTCATGGTGTTATATCCAGTCACAGTGGCGATGCCTAATAAATTCGCCGTTCGATGCAAGAAACTCCGTGTTCTACTAGTCTTTTTTTAGTATTTTCTTCTTAGCTTTCACGGTATGAATAACATTTTATAAATACTATACACGGAAATGCATTCATATTTGTTTTTTTGGGGTTAATTCTCAGGCCTTTTGTTTATCAGTGTGCTCTTGCGATACCGTCCGGAAGATAAATCTTGATACACAATTAACCAGCTACTTTGACGGAAAAAAATCTGTCATTAACGATATTGTGATTTTATTAAGGAACATTACTGTTTATCACTGTCGTTGTATTGCATGCATATACATACATAAATGTTCGTCGCATGTTTTCGAAGATATCCAAATAGTAACAATCTAGTCGACAAAATAAATGTTTAAAGTAATAAGTGCAATCCAGTAGAGTGATTATTTGACAATTTCGATGTTTTTATAAAAATGTTTGGAAGACAATGATGAGGCTCTGACCTCCATCGTGAGCATCCTTCGTAACATCTTTCTATGGGTAAAATGAATGCCCGTCACCCTGCAGCACCCTCACATTTACTACTGCTGCCTATCATCGTTATCTTGAACATCACTGGCACTCCTGCTGTTGTCACATTCGCAGCCATCACCTACGTTCTTTCTAGTAATATTATCACTTGCTGTAGTATACTGCAATTATCACTGACTTCTGTCATCTCCACCGGTATTCCTACATCATGGCCACCAACACCGCTACCGTATCATAGTCACTGTCTCCACCTTTACTGTTAACCCGAGCGAGCACTTGGTAATCGTATGGAAAGGGGGGAGGGAAAAGTAGGATATGAATGATGCTCTAATAGTGCAACTAAGCAGTAGTAGGGAGGGGGCAGTCATGTTACAATAATTAGTGGGCGGCAGAGGGCCATTAGCTGACCACAAATCTCTTTCTCTTGTCAGTTCCCCTCCCACTGTTTGTCCACCTCAGAGGGGAGATTGTTATCTCCTTTCGCCCGCTGCCTATCTCCACCTCTCAACTTTAGCCTACTTTTTCCTAATAGTTTTGCTTTGGCGGAAGAAAAATAGCATGTTTAAGACGAATTTCAGACTAGGATTAATGACTGTTTCACAAATAGGAAATAAGAGTTGTTTGGAATGAAGAGGTGTTTAGAGTGGCTGGATGAAATTACAGTCAAAATTATTCAGTTCTCCTTACATTTTACGTAAATGATTTACACAAATAACCCGCACATAAAAGAGAGAAGCTTAAGACGACGTTTCGGTCCGACTTGGACCGAATATAGGAGTATTCAGAAGGCCATAGGGTGGTGCTATAGAAGACGAGAAAGATGAGTTTAAACGTGGACAAATGTATTATAAGGAAGTTCATATATAACATTGTTAAACATGAAAGCAAAATGTTTATAAACTCGTTCCTCTAGATATGAATAATTCGAGTATAAAATGATTGTCATGCGAAAAATCATGGAACTCCTAGGCAAGAAATGCAACATAACTATGGGAAAAAATGTCACATAGCATTAGAACAGAACTAATTTCTGAAAGAATTAATCACAAAACAATGTGATGATTGTCAGTCATATAAATAATACTTCACTCAGTGCTAGGTTTCATAACCAGAAAGAGTACACAACGACAGAAATGCATTGCATTTGTTAAATATCTCCTTGATTATACTGACTCTTTTCATTCCTGAATTATATAAAGTACTAAATAAATTGATGAGGGTGCGGAGGACAGCAAAGCTACTTTCTTCATTAAGAGACAAACTATATGAAGATTGATTGCAGTCAGACAAACCGCTCTTCTTTATGGAACACAGATCAGGACTCTACGAACCAGATTTGACAAAAGTGGAATATAAATAATTCGAGTGTAAAATGATTGTCATACGAAACAGCATGAAACTCCTAGGTAAGAAATACCAGACATCTATGGGAAAAATGTCACGTAGCATTAGAACAGAACTAATTTCTGAAAGAATTAAGCACAAAACAATGCATTCGTCAAAAAGAACACTTGACAGAAATTGAACTCGACTATATACAGAACAGGTACTGGTTGACGCCCCTTCATCCCTGACGGGAGCACCTAGGGCATAGTAGTGGTGATAGTAAAGATAGTGTTAGTGGCAGCTACAACTGCAGAAGCTGAAACTCCCGTATTTGTAATTTTTAATATCCTAGCACATTTTTTCTCTACGGCACTATAATTCTCATAGCCCACGTCGTTTTAGACAGCAGTGGTATTTAGAATGTTACACAGTAGGAAACTTCATTATAGACTGTAAGGTCTTCCGTATCAAGCTTTCCAATGTACTGTAATACGCTTTCACTTCGTCTCTTTCTCACCCAAGTCCTCCTCCTGTCAGTCCTTCCTTTCCGTCCTCATGCCAAGCTTGAAAAGCGTTCTAATTTAAACGTTGCCTGAGTGTGCCGAGATAGACAACCTATCGCACACATGTGAGTAAATTGTGGTTAAATATATCCCTGTATAAGTCTGTGTACTCTAACCCAACCTAAGCTAGCCTAACTTAAAACAAACTAGAAATATTGCGTAAGAAGGAACAGCCCTCCCTCACCCACACGAACCAAATCTCATCTCTTCTCCCCCTCTAAACGTCCCCCCCCCTTCCCATTCCGGTCGGTCATCACTTGGTTTCTTTCGTTGCGCGTCCGTCCATACATATAGGGAGAGGGGCGTGTCCATCAGTCCCATCTCGTCCATCAACCCTCTCTCGTTGTTTGTCCATTCACCCACCTACTCCCACCCATCCACCCACTTCATCCATCCATCTACTCCGCCGAACCCCAAATGGATTACCTGACGATATCCTCATTGCCCCGTTGAAAGTCTCCCAGCTCAGGCTGACAGATTTCAACACTATGTATGAAAATCTAAGCAGTATGACAATGTGACAAGGGGGAAAATAGCTAGCTTTCGTTTCCACAGTGTAACTATCATTTATGTTATGGTAGCAACACGTTGTTCCTATATCAAATTTTGCTTGAAATCCACTCAATCTTCCTTTCATACACCCACTCATTCTTCATTTCATACACCCACTCATTCTTCCCTTCATGCACCCACTCATTCTTCCCTCCATACACCCACTCTCTTGGTGAAAAAATATAACGAAAGGTTCAACGTTTTCTTAAGTAATGTGTTGCAGTGCCGTGTCACAAGAACTGTGTTGGATGCATCTCAGCCACGTCACACCGTTACTGGCGGCTTGACTCGGAAATGGTTTCCCATGATTAGGGTGATATGTGCGCAGCTACACACACAATATACACGGTGAGAGGATTATGGGGGACGGGGTATTTCGCGGCTGATGGGCTCTCTCATTTCGCTCCTAATCCTCCTCGTCTCCATTTCATCTTCTTCTCTAAGAACTAATTCAGAAATACCGAAAATCAAATCATTGTTATTTTCTAACGAAAAGTTAGAAGAAATTTAAAAAAGGAAAAAAAACATGGATAAACGAGTAACAAGAAGCAAGAAGACGGAGATGGAAGGTTAAGGTTTGAGGGGATGGGGGAGGGAGGGGGAACATTGATGGTGGCGGAGTCACACGTTGGCTGGTCCAATAACAAGGGCAAGTGTTAGCTATTACTGTTAAACATGAAGTCAACCACGTTTGTGGCCCTTGCCCCTGCTGCTGCTGGGAGAGCGGCGGGTAAGGAAGGGAAGGAGAGAAAAAGACGAGGAGGCGGTGAAAAAGAATTAGGCGGAAAATTATGAGGAAGAAGGGTAGGGGAATGAATGGGGAACCGCGAGAAGATGAGGGCGTGAACAGGGGTGGGCTGTGAAAATAAGAAAGGAGATGGGTAAAGAAAAAATTGGTCGAGCAAAGACTGCGGGAAAGGCTGGTGTCATTTATGAGAGGAATGTAAGGTAAAAGGGTCTAAATACGACTGATTTAACGATGTTAATGGAATCGTTGCTGATAGCGAACAAATTTGGAAGAGATAAAAATGTGCGAGTAGTTGGTGGTGGTATTATATTCCCTAGTGAGCATTATACACTTATGGATCATACAGCGCCAGTGGAATGAGACAATCGGATATAATCCCATATAGTTATATTTTGCCCAGACACTGACACAATAGCCCTTGGCTGTTGTGGATGACTGGTTACCTACAGTGATCCAAAACTTCCCAGCATTCACGACGTAGAGATGGCTGTTCTTCGAGTTCAGAGAAGTTGGTTTAACGGAAGTATGAAGACACTTTTGATCGGAAGGTATATCAGGGCTAGGAAACATTTAATAGTTACTAGGAAGGCTTAAAGAAGAAAATGACAACGATGTACAAATGGGAAAGAATACACTAAAGACTAATATTTGGGAACATGTAGACGGAGCGAGAGAGAGTTGGGTGAGCATTTATCATAGCAGATGTGTTAGTGAAAACTGATATCATGGTTGAAGAGGAAAGTAGTAAATTAAAGAATAATACTGCAGGAGAAATATTATAAACGAAATGGGAGTAAGAGCGACCAAAAGTGTGAGGCGAGGCAGTGATACCAAAGTAAAGAAAGTTTCAGGTGGTAGGAAGGTCGGAAGAGAAAGTGAGGAACTGAAATAAGACCAAAGGAAGGTAAGAATCTTAAGGAAATCATAGTTTAATGTAGTTTGACGAAGAAAAGATGGTGAGTGGAAGGGAAGGAGCAGGGAAGGTAGAGGAGAGTGGTGAAAAGTAAAAGATGTAAATGGGATAAGAAGAAGAAGAAAGAAAGAAATAATATTATTATTACAACATTGATGGCGATAGCTAAATTCGTAGGGGTCAAACAGGGCTTGGGGAAATGGAAGGCATTCATTTTCGATCCAAGGAAGGGATGGACAGGTCCTGTTCATTGGCTCAGGTGCCCCCACCCCTGTCCCCACCGGCTTAAAGGAGCCTTCCTAGAGGGGTATAGGAGCTGTAATGAAACGTAAAAGAGAATGCAGTAATAATTTTAGATACAGACATTCCAACGAATGGCGTGTAATGGAAGCACTCTACCGAGACCTAGTTTTATATCACCTGGGAGTCTGTTTTTTCTTTTCATTTTTAAATGGTTTTTTGTAACCATGACCTCGCTGTTTGTCACCAAGACCCCGTTTTCTGTTAAGCGGTTTGTGACGTAAGTCTTCGGCCATTATTCTATCAAGCAGTTTGTGTTATATTTACCGCAGTAAAAAGAGTTTTAGATTAATTTAGTAGCTGTTTGTCTTAAGGTAAGGAGACATGACTGCATTAGGCTGCTTCTGGATATTATTGCAACTACACTACTTCGTTATTCCTCCTGGCATAGCGTCAGGTAATTATTATTGCAACACGCAGATAAGCATATATATATACAGAATCTAAGCTAAGCAGTGGGTTTATAATAGCAGTAAGAAGAGTAGTGTGGCCCTAATGGGGTGACACATAGATGTAACACAGATAAGTTTGAAGAAAATGTGTGTGGGTGTGTTATTTATTATGCATGCATACTCGCCTATTTGTAGTTACAGAGGTCGAATTTCAGCTCCCTGCCCTGCCACTTACACTGGCGGCTACTGAGCTCGAACGCCCTATCCAGATTTTTGTTTTCATTTCCTGACCACGTTGAGGCTAAAGAAGTTCTTCCTAACATCCCCGTGACTCGTCTTCGTTATTAACTAACAAATGTGCCTACGTGTACCCGTTTCCCTTCTCTCGAGCAGCCTGTTCCTGTCCACCCTATCAATTCGAGTATTTTGAGCATCGTTATCTGTCTACCTTGGTTCTTCAGTTCTGTTGTTAGGTTTAACTCCTTTAGTCTCTTTATACAGCTCATGCCCCGAGGGTCCAGAAATAATCTTACTGTGAACCTCTGCCCTTTTTCCAGTTTCTTGATATGCTGGTTTCTAAAATTTAATATCAGATTTACCAAATACACATATGAGGTACAGGTATTCTGTTGAAGTGCTTATTGCTCTTCTCACCCGGGGCTCTTTCTTCATGAATGAGGTATAAAGCCTTTGTACCCTTAGTCTGTACTGTTTCTGGTTTTCTTTGCCCTTCCCTAATTGTCACAATCTTGTATTCGCCAGGGATGAATTCCAATAACCACTTGCCAGACTAATTCTGCAGCTTGTCCAAATCGGTATGTAGCTTTTCCTTGTCCTCTCTTGTTTTTATTTTCCCTGTTGGATTAACACATGCGAACAGTGCTACGTCATTTTGGCACTGACACCGTGATACATTCTCCTTTTGAATCCTTTGACATTTTTTTCCCTAGAGATTCCTAAGCTATCCTACAACTTGTTCCCCTTATCTGTTGTCTGGTACATTAACTCTCAGAAGTTTCAATGCATTCAGTTTCTTCCGTACTCCTTTCCCTTCCAATTTATTGTCTGATGTTTCATTCTCACCTTGCTCTTTCCAGGGTTTCTACAATGTCCCTCTTTAACATGTCATTCCTAACTGCTCTGGCAGCCTCTGCAACTTCTTTACTGAAGCATCTAAAAGCAACACGCTAGCATTCACTTATTTTGCACTCCTTTATAAAAACCTGAAACAACCACAGTGACTAAACGCATCCTTGCCCACGGCAAACTTTTACTCCAGATTAGCCTCCCTGTTGTCTGCATGCCATAACATGAGCCTCTCTCTGGTCTTAAAAGTTCTCTTCAGCTTACAACAACCTGTAACCACCTAAAGAACAGAAAGGCACAATACCTTGACTGGAACAATACACAAATAACCTGCACATAGGAGAGAGGAGCTTACGATGAGGTTTCTCTCCATCTTATCAAATATATTTTTGAAGTCGGTAAATAAATCCAATAGTTTCTTACCTTTATCTAAGGTCAATTTACTTAAATGCTTCAAAGTAAATACTTGAGCCACACATTTTCGTCTCATCTTAAATTTACTTGATTCTTCTGAAATCGTACTTAGTCTTTTCCGTCAAACGTTCTCTAAAGATTCTGCCATACTCTACTTTCTATATTCAGCAAATTTATCGAAATATAATTCTTACTTTCATGTATTCCATTCCATTATTCAGAGAAACTGTTCATGCTCCTGTCTGTCATGTTGTTTATGCAAAATAATCTGAATACGAACGTTTCCTAGGCGTACAGGTTGAAAGACGGTAAAGAACTAGGTGATAAAATCACAACAAATGTCTTCCTAGAAACTTGCCAAATCGAGTAAATTTTGTCACGCTCAAGACTAGCATGTATACGACGAATTAGAGAATACTGGTTTAGCAAACGCAATATTTATAAAACGAAGATAATTGAGAATGTATAAAGGTTTACCACAACAAGACTGCTGTCGTGACGCTATAAGGGATGTTATGTTTCCATCAGCGAAAATGGTCAAAAGAATACACAAGGTAAACAAGCAGCCAAATTTTGTTCAGCACGTAGGGGGGATATGAAAACTAAATACAGGGAAAAGCTGCACGAATGTTAGGAAGCTCTTCTACTCCTTCAGAATAGCAGATAAATAAAACAGACTAGATATACGGTTTAAAAAATAAAATAATTCTAAATATAATTAAACAGGAAATTAGTAGGAGCAACAGCTGAAATTGAAAATCTACTTACTCGGTTATGTAAAAAAAAAAATTATGCTGCGCTCACGTACCCACTACCCGGAATGAACAATACATATGACATCTAGATAGAGACATTAACAAGCCATTTTCGTTTGGTTCATCGATGGGAGGAGTATCACAAATGGAGAGATGGCCTGGATAATGCCAGGAATGGTCATAGTGATGCTTATGTCGGCACCCTACCGTGATGGTTGCCCAGGTTACACAAAGATTACGAGGTAATTAAAACTTATTAGCTACAGGGAGTTGTGCTGATCACGCACATGGCTGGCGAGATGGGGGATGTTGAAAGAGAGGAGGAGAATAAGAAGAACACGGAATAAAGAGTGCCTTTCATTATTGCAAAGACAGTGAAATGGGTGGCCAATTCAGGTGCATTAAACATTTCACATAGTTCTTTCTTCTATACATGATGGATGTTCTTCATCTGTTAATGCGGCAGAAATTTTTATTGCCTTTTACTTGTATATCTATTTCTGTTGTGTGTTGTAATTGGTTATTAATTTTTATGAATAGGGGACCACCAACAATATTTATTGTAAATAACAAAAATCGAGAATTTTGCGGCAAATCGTGCATGAGAAATTCACATATTATTGCTAAGATGAGTTAAAGGATAAAGATGAGGAATCCTGAAGAAGACGGCAGGTACGGAGGGGTCTCGGTGCCGAGAGGTTGTTGCCAAGGTTCTTCGGTTTATGCAGAAGGAAAAAAAAATAATCAAAAAGTGATCAAGCGAGTTTTAATTTCATCAGTTTAAATTTTTTAGGTAGATTTTTCGTCACTAGGATTTTCAATTTTGCATTTTATTATTGCATCATATAACATAATTATTTAGTTTTTTTTCTGCCAAGATACTTGTATATTAGAACATTGGCTGTTTAGTTAACAAATCCCGGTAGTGAGTTACTAAGTAACTAGCAGCCTTCTCATCCATAATTCGCAAAAAATTATGTAACTTTTGTAAAAATTGGAGCGATCTAAACAAAATTGTTCGATAGTTAACGAGTTGCTGTTTATAGCGTTTTGGCAACTATACTCGTCAGTGAGTTATTTTTACATCATGTATAGGGTCTTCCCTATAACATAAGAACATAAGGAGGAGGAACACTGCAATAGGCCTGTTGGCCCATACTAGGCACGTACCCTTGTACATATCATACTGCTGTCTTCCATTTGCCAGCTACTTTGTTTTTGTGAAGGGAAAGCCCGAGTCACGATACAGCAGATAGTTAAGTTCCTCTGTACTTGCTTTCAGGATTCGTGCTTGTGTATCGTTGATTTTTTTTTTTTTTTGTCACTCTACACTAATAGTGCCTTACTATTATTATCACGACTCCATTTCATTTACTTGAAGCAAGTTTAAATCTGACTAAATGAAATTTATTTCTTCGGTTTAAATATACACTGTGTTTTTATATTTAGTGCTGTGGTTCCTAGAAATAATATATAGGTAATCTTCGGCAGTGTATCGGCTGACTTATTTGTGTACCATGGTCTCTTTTATTTAGATCCGAGGGGAAAGATCGCAAGGCATGAAAAAGTTAACATGTTCAAGAGAAACCTTGCAATAGCTGAACTCAGCAATGCGGGAGAAAGAACCCCTCCCCCCCATAGCTATTCAGATCTGATGGCAGCCTAAAGCGTCTAGACGGAATTGCCTTGCAAAATCGGACAGATAGCAAGCAGATGGTGTAGGACTGCATAGGTATATCCATACTGACACTTATCTACAGTACAGCAGGATTGAAGTGCAACTGATGGCTTCAGAGACGCCCAGAAATCTATAAAGTACAGTGAAATTGTTCATCACTACTTGTTAGCTCTCACAGGTTAAGAAACCCTCGACACCTTACCCTGCAAGTCAAACGCAGAATTGTTATCTGACGAATGTCCTCAGCTTAGTTGGTTCCTTGAAAACGAATACACCTAAGTATGCCTGATAGTTGGAAGTTGGATAATGTAGTGACATGTAACTGTTAAGAGCAGATATGACGACCATGTCAGCTGTCAAACTGACAGAATAGGCTTAGCTGAGTTTTGCTTTTAATGTGCTGTGAAGTGCTCATATCACATTTAGGAGGGTATGAAATTATTATTCTCATTAAATCACGTTAAATAATTTTCAGTTTACTTCTTTTGAATACCTCGTAAGTTTAATTCAAGGTGAAAACTTGAAAATTTTACTGAAATTGTTAAAAAAAATAACTGTTGTGACTAGCCATTGCGTGGTTGAAGATTGTTAACAATGAAGGCAACGAGCTTGCTGGGTGCTTCCTTCTGAAGGTGCTATTGTTTGCTGGGAAAACTTGACAAGCCTTTCCATGGAGGATTGCTGCTGTTGCTCAGGTGGATGTTGGAGTTGAAGAATTGCAGGATGATGTTTCTTCAAGTGCAAGTATCATAGGAAATATGAATAAAATCTAAAGCAACCAGACCAATCCCATGATAATGTTCTTGTTATACTATGCAAGGGCTGAGCAACTTAAACAACATGCTGCCAGATTAATGGCAGGTTTAGTACAAGTTTTCCGGTACTTCAAGACAGTGTTAACAATTCAGACATTTATTTCTTTTATATTAAGTTACCAAATTAAAATCAGATAAAACTAGTAATCTCCAAATTTTAGATATTTATGGTGTTGCATTTGAACTTTATTTTCAGTAAAGACAGGAAGTTCAATCATCAGATATAAATTTAATACAATACTCCTTCAGATTCATTATATATACATATAAATTACAAGTATAGATTTTCTTTATTTGTATATAAATGTACAACCACGTATTTGGCCCATTCAATTTTATATGAAAAATATACAAGTAAATGCTTAGGAGGAAACTTAATATATTTTTTAGGGGAGTTCTGCCTAAATGGGCAATTTGACGTGTTAGGCACACATACAACGTATATATATATATATATATATATATATATATATATATATATATATATATATATATATATATATATATATATATATATATATAAAATTTTCTCTTATACGTTTAAAGATATATTTTTTTCATGTATATATATATATTTTTCAACACGTCGGCCGTCTCCCACCGAGGCAGGGTGACCCAAAAAAGAAAGAAAATCCCCAAAAAGAAAATAATTTCATCATCATTCAACACTTTCACCACACTCACACATTATCACTGCTTTTGCAGAGGTGCTCAGAATACAACAGTTTAGAAGCATATGCGTATAAAGATACACAACATATCCCTCCAAACTGCCAATATCCCAAACCCCTCCTTTAAAGTGCAGGCATTGTACTTCCCATTTCCAGGACTCAAATCCGACTATATGAAAATAACCGGTTTCCCTGAATCCCTTCACTAAATATTACCCTGCTCACACTCCAACAGATCGTCAGGTCCCAAGTATCATTCGTCTCCATTCACTCCTATCTAACACGCTCATGCTCATGTCGTGCCGAATAGGCAGAACTTGCGATCTTGGCTTAAATAGCAACGCTCATCTTGCCATATAGGACAAGTGAAAATTTGTGTATGCAGTAATTTCGCCAAAATCATTCTGAACCTAACGAAAAAAATATATTTCTCTGTGTTTGTTTAGTATTAAATTATTGTAAACAAATCTAAAATATATTTAGTTGGGTTAGGCTAAAATAAGTTGCGCTTGCTATAATAAGGTTAGGTAAGTTTTCTAAGTTCCTTTTGGTGCAAAATTATAAATTTTTACATCAACATTAATGAAAAAAATATGTCTTTAAACGTATAAGAAACGTTTAAGAAAGGACTTAATTTTAAATGAGTTCTTGCTAATTGACCAGTTTTACATATTCGGCACGACATATATATATATAGACTCGATCCTGTGTTCCCATGCCCAGCCCTGTGGGATCTGAACAAAATACGCATCCCTCTATCCACTGGTGTTTAAGGATGGTGGTGTGTTTACTTCCTTTTCTGCCTATTTTCTCTTTCCCTGTCCTCTGCCTCTTATTTCGTTCTGTCTATCCATTCCTTACCTCCCCCCATTCTTTCCTCCCCTCCCTCTCTAATGTATACCCAACATCAGTAGTGTGATGGAGGATGGTAGGGAGGGAAGTGGAAGGCGGTCTTCAAGCGGCAGCACTGTTGACCCCTCGAGCACGGCCGAGTGGAAAAGCTGGCAAATAATCGCCAATAATCTCCTTAATAGGTGCTAAATACTAGCCGTGTGGGGCGCCAGCAGTAGGACCCCAGATACACCAGGGTCCGGCTACTCGCAAACACACACACACACACACACACACACACACACACACACACACACACACACACACACACACACACACACACACACACACACACACACACACACACACACACACTACACACACACTACACACACACTACACACACTATTTTTTCTTCTTTCTACCCGTGTTGATTTTACTGTGATTGTTTTGGGATTTGTTGTTTGAGGACTTTTTGTAACTTTTTGTTCTTATAAGAAGGGTTCTTTTTTTTTTTAGCGTTGGTTTTTGTTTCATTTATTATGGTGGACATAGTTTATTTTGTTCTTAAGAGCGCGTGTTTTATTTGAAGATTACATGAAGAAATACCAGGAGTCTCCTGCGTCGATTATCCATTTTACTGATTTGATGCTTATACACTTTTTAATGTAGAGAACTTGAGATAATTTAATATTTCTTCTTCACTTGTTTTATATTAAATTACCGTGCCATAAATCTCTGATACTTATTTTGTGTTCTGATAAAACAGATTTACATAAATGGCCTTGATGACATTTTTGCAGATCAGTCGATTTACACTCACCCGATTTCTCATATTTGTTAAAAAATAACTGTTATGTAATATAATTCACCAGACTCGTAAGAAATCGTATATCAAAATCACCCCCTAGAAGCAAGAAAAATGGTCAGAAAAGCTCTTCAGAATCGCTAGAGATCCTTCATTACGCAAAAATAGAACAAATTACATAGACACAAGCATGTCATTTCTTTTAGATAGAGCTTGCAGACTTAGACTGTCTAACAACTAATATGTTGCATAAAATTCAGTGTTGCAATAACTTCACAAAAGTCTTATCAAATAAATAATATACATTCAAGATTCCAATGCTCTATTTATTCATGTAAGAGATTTTAACCATCCAATTGATTTTCAAAAAGTTGAGAAAGTAGTATCAAGCAAGTCCATGGTCGACAGGAATATAATTGAATCTTGTTTCATAAAAAGCAGTTTTGACAATAATATGAATATTTCCTTTGGTTTATATAAATTAGATCCATTTATAATTAATAGAATTTGGGAAGAATTTAATAATACACTGGATAAATAATAATTTTTAAAATTTTCTTGGGTAGAATAGTTTGTTGGTGGGTTGTGCGAAGGACCTGTACAGTTGGGCCGGCGCGCGTCAGGTG
>NC_091295.1:33237451-33242451 GCF_038502225.1 Cherax quadricarinatus | reverse complement strand
CCTGGCTTTCCCTATCCGTGACATTGTAGTAGCAACAGTTTCTCCAAGGTTCCCCTCTCAATATATCGCTCACCCCAGGGTTGTGTATTTAACGTGGGTGACCACCGTCCACCACAAGCGTCCCCTCAGCGCCACTCTCCCCTCTACATACTCCCCTTCAACATTCTCTCCCCCCCCCCCTTCCCTAGTTTTGGTTTCCTCTGGCGTCTTTGATAAGTAGAAATTGATTAAAGCGGCCGGGTGATCATTGGGACAATTAAGTCGAGGTTGTAGACCAGAAGGTGAGGGGGGAGAATCCTCGACTTTTCTCAGAGTCTGGAACACTTTACTTTTTTTTCCAGGGTCTTTACTTTTTTTTCTCTTTCCGGGAGAGCGAGTGGTTGGTCAAGTTGTGGTGTATTTCTTCCTGGAGTTTATTTGTCCAGATTGGCTCCGCGGGAATTAATTGATAGATTGTTTGGCCAATTAAGTCGACGTGTTGGACCTTGGGGATGGCGTGGGAGTAGGGTGTGGAGGGGAAATGTAGGAGGGGAAGGGAGGTAGTGAGGGATTTATTTAGGACGACTCGGTGGCTTTGTGTCTTGGATCTGGCACGGGATTTTTAGGGAGCTGATTGGGGAGATTAGCGGAAGCAAATGGATTTTCTTGTCTTTCTCTCTCCCAATTAATCGATCGGATTAATTGGAACACTGGAATCAGAGGCGCGCTAATCTCTTGAGTGAGAGGGTGGAAAATAGGACTTTGTCCAGTATATTGCTCTGCTGGAGGCCGGGTAAACGTGATGCATTGATGACAAATTCACTGTTATGGTTCATTAAATATAATGAAGACTTTGGGTTTCTTGAGAGTATTTTAGTGTGCACAATAACCAAGTTTGTTTTTTACACACCAGTTGACTAACACCCAGGTACCTACTTACTGTTAGGTGAGCAGGGGCAGCAGGTGTAAAGAAACGTTAGAGTAATGATTACACTGTATATATTTTAGGGATTTTGTTTAAGTTTAGATTAGGGTTATTGTTATTGGATATCCCTCGTAAACTTGAAACTATAGTGACTCAATGAAGTCATCTCCGCTCATCTATTCCGGTAATTAAACTAATAGTATTCTTTAGTTTTCATAATAAAAATGTAAAGGGACTTGCTAAACCTATTAGTACAAGCAGTTCTGGAAAACTGAATCATTTAGATTACTGGTTATGAAAGATACAAATATTCAAAGGGCTAGTAACGAGCACCAAAAGAGTTAACAAGCGCACATTTGGGTATTTCGTTACAGTATTGTCGTACTAGCAAAGTTCAGATTTCCTGGAAATTTGTCGTATCCCATAACACAGATGTCTCGCTTTTTTGTTATTTTGTATGTCGTGTGATGTATAGTAAACTTTTGAATTTTAAATCTTCATTAGTACCGTCCCTCAAGTAGAGGTAAGAAGGAGCAGATACCTACAATTTAGAGATAAAAATGGACACATGTACATTTAATTATGATATATTTGTTGAAAACGTTTCTTTCTTGGAACCTTGATTTCCTCATACATATTAAGTGTATGAGAGAAAACAGGCTACCACCAGTGAATACTATAACCACGGCAACAACAACTAATACTACTACCACTAATAATAATAATAATCATCTCTTGCCACTATGTAAAACCTGTTTTCTCTCATGCTACTCACATATTTGAAGTGATTAAAGTCCCAGGACTAAAACGTTTTAAATAACTGTTTTGATTGCCCCCCTCGTTTAATTAGGACCATCATGAGAGCCCCTTATTTGTGTAAAGTGTAATATTAAGCAACATAATGAGTTACAGACTGTGTTGGCTTTTATAAACTTAACACGAGTGTAAAATGTCAAAAGTTAAACTAGTTGGTAAAACTAGTTGTCTGTTATGTCACACTAAGGGCCTTAGAAAACTTACTACTCAACACATTATCATTCTCAAACATAACACTAGCTATTCTTCTTCAACTATTTACTCTGCCATTCATTCTAGTCTCCTTCCTTAACCCCCTACCCACAATCATCCACCTTCTCTACCCCAAAGTATTACTTTACCACTGGCTACCACCATCACATCACCACCTTCACCACCTATTACTCCTCTTCTGTCTACAATTACTTGTCTGCTTCTCTTTCTTACCTTCTCTGCCTCCTATATTCCACTTCGTCCCCCTACAGTTACCAACTCCTCTCCCCTCCCCCACCTCAACTCTTCCATTTATTCTACCTTGCTTCGCTCTTCCCCTCCCCCTCTACCCACACGGCTATCACGGCCCTTATACTATAGTTTAGCCTGTTGAAAATAAACACCCACAGCGTAACTCTGTTGACATAATCCACTTGGTGTGTTTTGAATGCAGTGAATTTTTTTTTTGTGGGTGTGGGCGTGTATGCGTGTGTGTGTGTATATATGTGTATATATATATATATATATATATATATATATATATATATATATATATATATATATATATATATATATATATATTATATATATATATATATATATATAATATATATATATATTGTGTGTGGCGAATATGTAAAACTGGTCAATTAGCAAGAACTCATTTAAAATTATGTCCTTTCTGAAATTTTCTCATATACGTTTAAAGATATATCTTTTTAATTAATGTTGATGTAACAATTTTTAATTTTGCACCAAAAGAATCTTAGAAAACTTACCTAACCTTATTATAACAAGAACAATTTATTTTAGCCAAACCCAACTAAATATATTTTATATTTGTTTACAATAATTTAATACTTAACAAACACAGTGAAATATATTTTTTTCGTAATAAAGTTGGTAGAATTACCGACAATATGTAAAGTAAAAGGACGCCTTTTCCAAATCCATAAATGCCACAAAGACCTCTTTAGCCTTATCTAAATACTGTTCACTTATATGTTTCACTGTAAACACCTGGTCCACACACCCCTACCTTTCCTAAAGCATCCTTGTTCATCTGCTATCCTATTCTCCGTCTTGCTCTTAATTCTTTCAATAATAACTCTACCATACACTTTACCAGGTATACTCAACAGACTTATCCCCCTATAATTTTTGCACTCTCTTTTGTCCCCTTTGCCTTTATACAAAGGAACTATGCATGCTCTCTGCCAATCCCTAGGTACCTTACCCTCTTCCATACATTTATTAAATAATTGCACCAACCACTCCAAAACTATATCCCCACCTGCTTTTAACATTTCTATCTTTATCCCATCAATCCCGGCTGCCTTACCCCCTTTCATTTTACCTACTGCCTCACGAACTTCCCCCACACTCACAACTGGCTCTTCCTCACTCCTACAAGATGTTATTCCTCCTTGCCCTATACACGAAATCACAGCTTCCCTATCTTCATCAACATTTAACAATTCCTCAAAATATTCCCTCCATCTTCCCAATATCTCTAACTCTCCATTTAATAACTCTCCTCTCCTATTTTTAACTGACAAATCCATTTGTTCTCTAGGCTTCCTTAACTTGTTAATCTCACTCCAAAACTTTTTCTTATTTTCAACAAAATTTGTTGATAACATCTCACCCACTCTCTCATTTGCTCTCTTTTTACATTGCTTCACCACTCTTTTAACCTCTCTCTTTTTCTCCATATACTCTTCCCTCCTTGCATCACTTCTACTTTGTAAAAACTTCTCATATGCTAACTTTTTCTCCCTTACTACTCTCTTTACATCATTCCACCAATCGCTCCTTTTCCCTCCCGCACCCAGTTTCCTGTAACCACAAACTTCTGCTGAACACTCTAACACTACATTTTTAAACCTACCCCATACCTCTTCGACCCCATTGCCTATGCTCTCATTAGCTCATCTATCCTCCAATAGCTGTTTATATCTTACCCTAACTGCCTCCTCTTTTAGTTTATAAACCTTCACCTCTCTCTTCCCTGATGCTTCTATTCTCCTTGTATCCCATCTACCTTTTACTCTCAGTGTAGCTACAACTAGAAAGTGATCTGATATATCTGTGGCCCCTCTATAAACATGTACATCCTGAAGTCTACTCAACAGTCTTTTATCTACCAATACATAATCCAACAAACTACTGTCATTTCGCCCTACATCATATCTTGTATACTTATTTATCCTCTTTTTCTTAAAATATGTATTACCTGTAACTAAACCCCTTTCTATACAAAGTTCAATCAAAGGGCTCCCATTATCATTTACACCTGGCACCCCAAACTTACCTACCACACCCTCTCTAAAAGTTTCTCCTACTTTAGCATTCAGGTCCCCTACCACAATTACTCTCTCACTTGGTTCAAAGGCTCCTATACATTCACTTAACATCTCCCAAAATCTCTCTCTCTCCTCTGCATTCCTCTCTTCTCCAGGTGCATACACGCTTATTATGACCCACTTTTCGCATCCAACCTTTACTTTAATCCACATAATTCTTGAATTTACACATTCATATTCTCTTTTCTCCTTCCATAACTGATCCTTCAACATTACTGCTACCCCTTCCTTTGCTCTAACTCTCTCAGAAACTCCAGATTTAATCCCATTTCCCCCCACCGAAACTCCCCTACCCCCTTCAGCTTTGTTTCGCTTAGGGCCAGGACATCCAACTTCTTTTCATTCATAACATCAGCAATCATCTGTTTCTTGTCATCCGCGCTACATCCACGCACATTCAAGCATCCCAGTTTTATAAAGTTTTTCTTCTTCTCTTTTTTAGTAAATGTCTACAGGAGAAGGGGTTGCTAGCCCATTGCTATATAGTTATATATATAGATATAATGTGTGTGTGTATGTGCACAAGAATCGCGAACAAGCGACACAGTATGCAAAACAACTACAGGGAGAGTTGAATAATAACTCCAAGCTTTTTGTTTTGCTTTCAACACATCAGAAGCTTGCAGAGTTGCAGAAATAAGTAAGAAAATTTCAGCAGATTCATTACGAGGGGCGCTTCGCTGACTGAAATGATTTCAGTATGGTTAGTTTTGATGTTACTT
>NC_091295.1:33219951-33232451 GCF_038502225.1 Cherax quadricarinatus | reverse complement strand
GCTGGACTGGCTTTTGATATTATTAGATCTTTTTAAATTTGCTGTAAATAGATACCCATTCAAAGAAAGTGCCTTGATGCTGGTGAAAGCTTTTACATCCCAGAAATGGGAGCTATTCTTACCTTCCTTGAATCAAATATTAACGATACGTTCTCCAGGCGCTATATGATCCCTTTCCCGTGAATAATATTATTTAAATAGAGGAATTAAAATAGCTTCTATAATTCACATACCAATTATTTACATGCCTTCATATCAACTGTTTCAATCCTTACTCTCCAAACATTCCCATGACCACTAACAAAAAGTTCTCGCGCCCACTCACCTACTGTTTCCAATTAAATGCATTAACTGTTTCCTCTCTAATACACTCCAACAACAGAATTATTAATTTATATTTCCTAATGAATATACGGTTTAGAGGTCTTTAATTAGAGTATTTCTTTAGAAAGATTTTTTAATCATTGTTCTAAAGTTTATTGTGATCATGAAATTGAAAGGTCAGTGTGAGGAGAAAGAACTATTAAAAAAATAGTCAGGTTTTTCTTAATTAAACCGTTGCATATATCATCTCTGTGTTTCATTTGCATTGCAGAGTTGTTCATCAGATTTTATAACATTGCTTAGAATGTCATTTAATTTCATTATGAAGTTTTTTTTTTTACAACCTCTCCTTTTGTTCATTGTTCAACTATTATTATATTTAGGGAAAGTACTTAACCCGAAGGGAGTCACACGTACCTGGGAAAATAGTCTAAATTTTGTGAAAGTTCCTGTCTGTTTATATTTTCCATGCACTTGGTTACACGTGTGTGTGTTAATTTATTTTTTTTAGGTGACGTTCTATCCCCATAGCCATATCGATGTAAATTTCTTATTCAGATTACATCAAAATGTCTGCAGCTTAAGATGGTATCAGCCGCCATTTTGCTTTTAAATTAACACGGACGCTGGAGGGCTCTTTGTTCTTATGCTTAAATTGCTTGTGACGCGACCAACTGTGAATTACTGCAACAAACATCGGCGGATTGTATACAGAAACCTTGATGCATTATTTTACTAAACTTCGGTAGATTTCTTGACAAAATTTTATGGATTGTTCGAGCACTGTTTGTGTTGATGTGATTATAGAGACGTTGAAGAGTGATTTACATTTATCTTAATAAATGTTTAACAAATGATGGTCAAAATGTTTGTGAATTGTTCTGGCTAATGTGTATTGATTATTCACGCTAAGGCATATGAGCTACATGAATGTTGTCGGGATACTGGTCTGAATGTGGTTGAAATGCTTGTATACACGCTGTGGGTGTACTTGAATGAATGCTGTAGGAGTACTTGTTTGAACGTTGTTGGAGCACTTGTTTGAAAAAAAAAAATTACCACGGGTGGGGCTTGAACCCGCGGTCAGAGTGTCATAAAACTCAGACCGACGCGTTTGAACTTGTTTGAGCGTTGTTGGAATACTTATATGAACGTTGATTGTATGACAAGTAAAGCCGGCAAAGATTTCAGGACAAACTTCACACACGCACGGATGGATGCGCACATGCACGCATGCAGGCGCACACACGCATGCACGTACACACACACACACACACATACACACACACAAACTCACACACACACACACACACACACACACACACACACACACACACACACACACACACACACACACACACCAGGCCTAGTGTCTAATCGACATGTGCCTAGGACAAAGTGGTAACTAACACACACAAACACACACTGCACTGCTCATTAAAAACCGATGGGGTTTTGAGGAAATGGAAGGAATGGACGAAATTGGTGAAAGGGACTACATAGGTACAGTTCAATCTGAGGGTCATAAGGTAGTCATTGCAGTGATGTATAACCCGCCACAGAACTGCAGTAGGACAAGAGAAGAATATGAAGAGAGCAACAGAGCAATGGTGGATACACTAGCTCAGGTGACCGGAAGAGTTCACACAGGTGGAGCAAAGTTAATAGTTATGGGCGATTTCAATCACAAGGAGATTGTTTGGGAAAACCTGGAGCCACACGGGTGTCCCGAAACATGGAGAACCAAGATGATGGATGTGGTATTGAAAAACCTCATGCATCAACATGTTAGGGACACTACCAGAGAGAGAGAGAGAGAGAGGAGGATGAACCAGCAAGACTGGACTCATATTCACCCTTAGTAACTCGGACATTGAGGACATCACATATGAAAGGCCCCTTGGAGCTAGTGATCACGTGATTCTGAGCTTTGAATACATAGTAGAGTTACAAGTGGAGAGGATAAAAGGGGGACTACACAGGTATGAGGAATTTCGTGCAGGAGGTTCATTGGGAAAGAGAATTGGTAGGAAAGTCAGTAATCGAAATAATGGACTGTGTAACAACCAAATGCAAGGAGGCAGAGGAAAAGTTTAGTCCCAAGGGCAACAAAAATAATGGGAAGACCAGAAAAAGCCCTTGTTTTACCCAAAGGTGTAGGGAGACAAAAACTAGGTGAACTAGAGAATGGAAAAAGTACAGAAGGCAAAGGACCCAGGAAAACAGAGATTGGCCGAAAAGCCAGCAACAAGTATGTACAGATAAGGAGGGAAGCCCAGCGACAGTACGAACCGAATCAGTTGTATAGCCACATCAGGAGGAAGACAGTCAAGGACCAAGTAATCAGGCTTTGGAAAGAAGGTGGGGAACTCAAAAGAAACGACCGAGAAGTATGTGAGGAGCTCAGCATGAGATTTAAGGAGGTATTTACAGTGGAGACAGAAAGGACTCTGGGAAGTCAGAACAGAGGGGTACACCAACACGAGATATACCAACAAGTGTTGGATGATATACACACAACCGAGGAGGAGGTGAAGCCAATAAGTAACCTAGATACCTCAAAGGCGGTGGGACCGGACATCTCTCCGTGGGTCCTTATAGAGGAAGCAGAGACAGTATGCCAATAACAATTTTCAACACATCCACTGAAACTGGGCAACTGCCTGAGGTATGGAAGATGGCAAATGTAGTCCCCATTTTTAAGAAAGGAGACAGACAAGAGGCACTAAACTATAGACCAGTGTCACTGACATGTATAGTATAGAAAGTCATGGAGAAGATTATCAGGAAGAGAGTGGTGGGGCACCTAGAAAGGAACACACTCATGAACGACAACCAACACAGATTCAGGGAAGGTAAATCTTGTGTCAAACCTTCTGGAGTTTTATGACAAGGTAACGGAAGTAAGACACGAGAGAGAGAGGGGTGGGTAGATTATATTTTCTTGGACTGCAGGAAGTCCGTCAACACAGTTCCTCACAAGAGATTTGGACAAAAGCTAGAGGATGAGGCACGTATAACAGGAAGGGCGCTGCAGTGGATCAGAGAATACCTGACAGGGAGGCAACAACGAGTCATGGTACGTGACGAGGTATTAGAGTGGGCGCCTGTGACGAGCGGAGTTCTTCTGGGGTCAGTCCTAGGACCAGTGCTATTTTTTGTGTATGAATGACATGACGGAAGGGATAGACTCAGAAGTGTCCCTTTTTGCAGGTGATGTGAGGTTAATGAGAATTAAATTGGATGAGAATCAGGCAGGAATACAAAGAGACCTTAAGCTGGAAGCTTGGTCTAGCAACTGGCTCCTCGAATTTAACCCCGCCAAATGCAAAGTCATGAAGATCAGGGAAGGGCAGAGAAGACCGCAGACAGAGTATACACTAATTGGCTAAAGACTGCAACTCTCACTCTAGGAAAAGGATCTTGGGGTGAGTATAATACCCAGCACATCTCCTGAGGCGCACATCAACCAGATAACTGCTGCAGCACATGGGCGCCTGGCAAACCTGAGAATAGCTTTCCGATAGCTCAGTAAGGAATCGTTCAAAACTCTGTACACCGTGTACGTCAGGCCCATACTGGAGTATGCAGCACCAGTTTGGAACCCACACCTGGTCAAGGTAAAACATGTGATACCTATTTTCAAAACAGGTGACAGGTCCTTAGCTTCGAACTATAGACCAATAAGCCTAACCTCCATAGTGGGAAAATTTATGGAATCAATAATTGCCGAGGCAGTTCGTAGCCACCTTGAAAAGCATAAATTAATCAACGAATCTCAGCATGGTTTTACAAAGGGGCGTTCATGCCTTACGAATTTATTAATTTTTTTCACTAAGGTATTTGAGGAGGTAGATCATGGTAATGAATATGATATTGTGTATATGGACTTCAGTAAGGAAAATTAAAGCACATGGAATAGGAGGAGAAATTTTTTCCTGGATAGAGGCATGGTTGACAAATAGGCAGCAGAGAGTTTGCATAAATGGGGAGAAATCAGAGTGGGGAAGCGTCACGAGCGGTGTTCCACAGGGGTCAGTGTTGGGCCCCCTGCTGTTCACAATCTACATAAACGACATAGATGAGGGCATAAAGAGCGACATCGGCAAGTTTGCCGATGACACCAAAATAGGCCGTCGAATTCATTCTGACGAGGACATTCGAGCACTCCAGGAAGATTTGAATAGACTGATGCAGTGGTCGGAGAAGTGGCAGATGCAGTTTAATATAGACAAATGCAAAGTTCTAAATGTTGGACAGGTCAATAACCATGCCACATATAAACTAAATAATGTAGATCTTAATATTACGGATTGCGAAAAAGATTTAGGAGTTCTGGTTAGCAGTAATCTGAAACCAAGACAACAGTGCATAAGTGTTCGCAATAAAGCTAATAGAATCCTTGGCTTCATATCAAGAAGCATAAATAATAGGAGTCCTCAGGTTGTTCTTCAACACTATACATCCTTGGTTAGGCCTCATTTAGATTATGCTGCACAGTTTTGGTCACCGTATTACAGAATGGATATAAATTCTCTGGAAAATGTACAAAGGAGGATGACAAAGTTGATCCCATGTATCAGAAACCTTCCCTATGAGGATAGACTAAGGGCCCTGAATCTGCACTCTCTAGAAAGACGTAGAATTAGGGGGGATATGATTGAGGTGTATAAATGGAAGACAGGAATAAATAAAGGGGATGTAAATAGTGTGCTGAAAATATCTAGCCTAGACAGGACTCGCAGCAATGGTTTTAAGTTGGAAAAATTCAGATTCAGGAAGGATATAGGAAAGTACTGGTTTGGTAATAGAGTTGTGGATGAGTGGAACAAACTCCCGAGTACAGTTATAGAGGCCAGAACGTTGTGTAGCTTTAAAAATAGGTTGGATAAATACATGAGTGGATGTGGGTGGGTGTGAGCTGGACCTGATAGCTTGTGCTACCAGGTCGGTTGCCGTGTTCCTCCCTTAAGTCAATGTGACCTGACCTGACTAGGTTGGGTGCATTGGCTTAAGCCTGTAGGAGACTTGGAAATATAAACACAAATGCAGTATAATGTGATCCTTTATTGACAACGTTTCACCCACACAGTGGGCTTTTTCAAGTCACAAACAGAACTGTTCTGTTTGTGACTTGAAAAAGCCCACTGTGTGGGCGAAACGTAGTCAATAAAGGATCACATTATACTGCATTTGTGTTTATATTGCCATTGTGTCGGTATTTTATACCATTTATTTCCAGGAGACTTGGACCTGCCTCGCATGGGCCAGTAGGCCTTCTGCAGTGTTCCTTCGTTCTTATGTTCTTATGTCAAGAAATTAGAGAAAGTGCAAAGATTTGCAACAAGGCTAGTTCCAGAGCTAAGGGGAATGTCCTACGAAGAAAGGTTAAGGGAAATCGGCCTGACGACACTGGAGGACAAGAGGGTTAGGGGAGACATGATAATGACATACATAATACTGCGAAGAATTGACAAGGTGGTCAGACAGAATGCTCCAGAGATGGGACACAGAAACAAGGGATCACAATTGGAAGTTGAAGACTCAGATGAGTCAAAGAGATGTTAGGAAGTATTTCTTTATTCATGGATTTGTCAAGAAGTGGAATAGTCTGGCAAATCTGGTAGTGGAGGCAGAAACCATACATAGTTTTAAGACGAGGTATGATAAAGCTCATGGAGCAGGAGGAGAGAGGACCTAGTAGCGATCAGTGAAGAGGCGGGGCCAGGAGCTATGTATCGACCCCTGCAACTACAAATAGGTGAGTATACTCGCACGCACACAGGCATGCACGCGCGCACACACACGCACACATATATATATACACACGAGGAGGAGGTGAAGAAGCTGCTATGTGAACTTGATACCTCAAAGGCGGTGGGACCGGACATATCTCCGTGGGTCCTTAGTGAGGGAGCAGAGATGCTGTGTGTGCCAATAACCACAATTTTCAACAAATCCCTTAAGACTGGGCAACTACCTGAGGTATGGAAGACAGCAGATGTAGTCCCCATATTTAAGGAAGGAGACAGAAACGAGGCACTAAGCTATAGACCAGCGTCACTGACGTGTATAGTATGCAAAGTCATGGAGAAGATTATCAGGAAAAGTGTGGTGGAGCACCTGGAACGGAACAAGATTATAAATGACAGCCAGCACGGATTTACGGAAGGCAAATCCCGTGTCACAAACCTACTGGAGTTTTAGGACAAGGTAACGGAAGTAAGACACGAGAGAGAGGGGTGGGTTGATTGCATTTTCTTGGACTACAAAGAAGGCCTTCGACACAGTTCCTTTAAAAGAGATTAGTGCAAATGCTGGAGGATCAAGCACGTATAACTGGAAGGGCACTGCAATGAATCAGAGAATACATGACAGGGAGGCAACAACGAGTCATAGTACGTGGTGAGATACCACAGTGGGCGCCTGTGACGAGCGGGAGTTTCACAGGGGTGAGTTCTAGGACCAGTGCTATTTTTGGTATATGTGAGTGACATGATGGAAGGGATAGACTCAGAAGTATCCCTGTTTGCAGATGATGTGAAGTTAATGAGGAGAATTAAATCAGACGAGGATCAGGCAGGACTTGAAAGAGACCCAGACAGGCTGGACACATGGTCCAGCAACTGGCTCCTAGAATTTAACCCCGCCAAATGCAGAGTCATGAAGATAGGGGAAGGGCAAAGAAGACCGCAGACAGAGTATTGGTTAGGTGGCCAAAGATTGCAAACCTCACTCAAGGAGAAAGATCTTGGGGTGAGTATAAAACCGAGCACGTCTCCAGAAGCACACATTAACCAGATAACTGCTGCAGCATATGGGCGTCTGGCAAACCTGAGAATAACGTTCCGATACCTCAGTAAGGAATCGTTCGAGACACTATACACCGTGTACGTCAGGCCCATTCTGAAGTATGCAGCACCAGTTTGAAACCCACACCTGGTCAAGCATCAAGAAATTTAGAGAAAGTGTAAAAGTTTGCGAGAAGACTAGTTCCAGAGCTAAGGGGAATGTCCTACGAAGAAAGGAGGACAGAAGGGTTAGGGAAGACATGATAACGACATAGAAAATACTGCGAGGAATACATAAGGTGGGCAGAGACAAGGTGTTCCAGAGATGGGACACAGAAACAGTGGGTCACAATTGGAAGTTGAAGACTCGCATGAATCAAAGTGGTGTTAGGAAGTATTTCTTCAGCCATAGATTTGTCAGGAAGTGGAATAGTCTGGCAAGTAATGTAGTGGAGGCAGGAACCATACATAGTTTTAAGACGAGGTATGATAAAGCTCATGGAGCAAGGAGAGATAGGACCCATTAGCGGTCAGTGAAGAGGCAGGACCAGGAGCTGAGTCTCGAACCCTGCAACCACAAACGAGTGCTCACACACAGACACACAAAAGTCACAATTAACAATTCACAGTTCTCAGCGCAACTTTCCGCCAGGTTCTTAATTTTGTATAATGTCACCTGGGGAGCGGTCAGGAAGCTTCATAGCGCTCTGGTCGGGAGGTGATATCACAGGTAGAATATTAAAGTTGTTTAAATGCTACGTTACCTTGCTGAACGTATATATATAAAGTCATATTGTGACAGTTAATAATATGTATTCTCTTTTAATATAATGACAGTTGATGGTGCTTTCTCTACTGATAACACTAAACACATTTATTTCTTATCGAAGTCCATATGCTGTGCTCCACCATAATTACTTTTTTTTTTTCAAGGATTGTGGTGTACAGGGTATAAATACCGATGCAAATTAAAGCTTGACAAAAGTACATAAAACTTGATAATTTACGACAGGATACTGTACATTATTTATTTTCGTTGTTTAGATGTTGCTTTTCAATAGGAGTTTTTCACAACTGTATTTTTAGTTCATTTTACACCTACAGAATATTTTGTTATTATTAAAATTTGTGTTGTAGCTTGTCAAATTGATCAGTCTCACTTTACCTAATATAATTAAGAAAAATCATGTCCTATTTTCTTATTTAAAATTTTTATTTTATCACGGTTTAGCTTGTTAGGGAAACCATAGCAAAATAATGGAACATTAGTTCGTAAGACTGTCTGCTTACCTTATTCTCTCCCATTTTTTTTGTATACTCTTGAGTATAAATTGTTTGAGAAAGGAAAAATAACAGGAAAACCTGTTCCACAAACTGATCAGAAACCGGGCACTGATTAACAGACAGAGCATTGAGAGAGTTGAAGGAGGAGGTCTTGCTTCTCCAGGAGGAGATTAGGAGGCTGAAGGTCCACCTCAATGGGTCTGGGAGAGAGTGTGAGGTGGCTGGAGTTGTGGGGAATGAGGCTTCTAGCAGCGAGGTGCAGTCTGTCTCTCGCTGTGAGGAGGCTGTAGTTGGGGTGGCAGCAACGGCTACCAGCAGTGAGGTGCAGCCCAGCACCTGCTACAAGTGGCGAGTAGTTCACAGTAATGGAAGGCGCATCAGAGTAAGGAAAGTTAAGAGTGAAGATCTGAAGGTAGGAAATCGCTTCTCTGTTCTTCAGGATGAATGTACTTCAGTGGCCAGTGAAGGTAAGGGTACTACTGCCCCTGCTAATGGAGGTAAGCGCATTCTTGTGGTTGGTGACTCTCAGGTAAGATACATTGACCGTGCTTTTTGTAATAGGAATAAGAAGATGAGAGATAGAGTGTGCTTCCCTGGAGCTGGTGTTGGGGACATTGTCAACAGGCTGGATAATATCATGTCAGGTAATGGGAGCAAGCCCATTATCTGTCTCAGTGCTGGTGGAAATGATATTGGGAAGGGTAGGAGAGAAGAGCTGCTAGATAAGTACAGGTCAGCTATAGATCTCATTAAGTCTAAGGGAGGGATCCCAATCATATGTAGCATCTTGCCTAGAAGGGGAGTAGGAAATGAATGGTTGTCTAGGGCAATTGGTGTAAATTGCTGGCTAGACAGATACTGCAAGGAACATGCAATCCCATTCATTGACAACTGGAACAACTTTTATGGCAAACATGATATGTATGCAAGGGATGGGGTACATCTCTCTGGGGCTGGGGTGGTAGCACTTGCAGACTCGATTGAGAAGGCCATTGGTGAAATGCCTATGATTTTAAACTGATGGAAGATAGAGGTATGGGTGTGTGTGGGAAACAAGCAGGTTGCAACACTTGGGTTGGAAACAGTAAATGTATAAAAGGCATTCAGCATGAAGTTATAAATAAAGACAATAGATCAGGTCAGCAAACAAAGGGGGACAGCAGAGGGCAGCAAGGGACTAGCTCCCTTAAGGTTTACTATACTAATAGCAGGAGTGTAAGAAATAAGATAGATGAGCTAAGATTAATTGCAAGTGCAGGAGACATAGATATTATTGCTATAACAGAGACCTGGCTCAATCTGAAAGATAGAGAGATGCCCTCTGAATGTCACATACAAGGCTATAAATTATTCCACACTGACAGGGTCAACAGGAAAGGTGGTGGAGTAGCGATGTATGTCAGAGACAATTTAAATTGTTGTGTTAGACAAGATATTAAATTAGAAGCGTCAGCCACTGAATCTGTTTGGTTACAGCTTCTCGAGGGCCGAGAAAAACTAATTTTGGGTGTGATTTACAGGGCCCCAAATCTTGATAGGGAGTGCAGTAAACTTCTATGGGACGAAATTCGTAAGGCATCTACATACGAAAATGTTGTGCTAATGGGAGATTTCAACTATAGACAGATTGACTGGAGCAATTTGACAGGAAATTTAGAGTCAGGTGACTTTCTTGATACGATCCAGGATTGTTTTTTAAAACAGTTCGTGACAGAGCCAACTAGGGGAAATAACCTCCTTGACTTGGTTCTTGCCAGTAGGGAAACACTAATTAATAATCTTGAGGTTAATGATGAGCTTGGGGAAAGTGATCACAAATCACTCAGTTTTAATATATCATGGAATTCCCCTAATAATGGCAATCAAGTCTCCGTCCCTGACTTTCGCTTGGCTGATTTCATAGGACTGAAAAATTACTTAGGTGGGCTGAACTGGAATGACCTGACTAAGGGTCAGGTAGGTGGTGATGGTTGCCGATATGATGCTTTCCAGGGCATAGTTCTAGCTGCTCAGTCAAATTATGTTCCAAATAGGGAAATCAGATCAAACAAAAATGATCCTAAATGGATGAACAATAGATTAAAATATCTGATTGGTCAAAAGAGAGGCATATATAGGCAAATCAAAAGAGGAGAGGGGCAATTGAGAAATCGATATATTCAGTTAAAGAGAGAAATAAAAAAGGGAATTAGAAAAGCAAAAAGAGATTATGAGGTTAAAGTTGCAAGAGAATCGAAGACTAACCCAAAAGGATTCTTTCAGGTATACAGAAGTAAGATCAGGGACAAGATAGGCCCACTCAAAAGTTCCTCGGGTCAGCTCACTGACAGTGATAAGGAAATGTGTAGAATTTTTAACACATACTTCCTCTCAGTTTTTACACAGGAGGATACCAGCGATATTCCAGTAATGATAAATTATGTAGAACAGGACGATAATAAACTGTGCACTATTAGGGTCACAAGTGACATGGTCCTTAGGCAAATAGATAAATTAAAACCTAACAAATCCCCAGGCCCTGATGAACTGTATGCAAGGGTTCTAAAGGAATGTAAAGAGGAGCTTAGCACACCTTTGGCTAATCTTTTCAACATATCACTACAAACTGGCATGGTGCCAGATAAGTGGAAAATGGCAAATGTGATACCTATTTTCAAAACAGGTGACAGGTCCTTAGCTTCGAACTATAGACCAATAAGCCTAACCTCCATAGTGGGAAAATTTATGGAATCAATAATTGCCGAGGCAGTTCGTAGCCACCTTGAAAAGCATAAATTAATCAACGAATCTCAGCATGGTTTTACAAAGGGGCGTTCCTGCCTTACGAATTTATTAACTTTTTTCACTAAGGTATTTGAGGAGGTAGATCATGGTAATGAATATGATATTGTGTATATGGACTTCAGTAAGGCTTTTGACAGGGTCCCACATCAGAGACTATTGAGGAAAATTAAAGCACATGGAATAGGAGGAGAAATTTTTTCCTGGATAGAGGCATGGTTGACAAATAGGCAGCAGAGAGTTTGCATAAATGGGGAGAAATCAGAGTGGGGAAGTGTCACGAGCGGTGTTCCACAGGGGTCAGTGTTGGGCCCCCTGCTGTTCACAATCTACATAAACGACATAGATGAGGGCATAAAGAGCGACATCGGCAAGTTTGCCGATGACACCAAAATAGGCCGTCGAATTCATTCTGACGAGGACATTCGAGCACTCCAGGAAGATTTGAATAGACTGATGCAGTGGTCGGAGAAGTGGCAGATGCAGTTTAATATAGACAAATGCAAAGTTCTAAATGTTGGACAGGACAATAATCATGCCACATATAAACTAAATAATGTAGATCTTAATATTACGGATTGCGAAAAAGATTTAGGAGTTCTGGTTAGCAGTAATCTGAAACCAAGACAACAGTGCATAAGTGTTCGCAATAAAGCTAATAGAATCCTTGGCTTCATATCAAGAAGCATAAATAATAGGAGTCCTCAGGTTGTTCTTCAACTCTATACATCCTTGGTTAGGCCTCATTTAGATTATGCTGCACAGTTTTGGTCACCTTATTACAGAATGGATATAAATTCTCTGGAAAATGTACAAAGGAGGATGACAAAGTTGATCCCATGTATCAGAAACCTTCCCTATGAGGATAGACTAAGGGCCCTGAATCTGCACTCTCTAGAAAGACGTAGAATTAGGGGGGATATGATTGAGGTGTATAAATGGAAGACAGGAATAAATAAAGGGGATGTAAATAGTGTGCTGAAAATATCTAGCCTAGACAGGACTCGCAGCAATGGTTTTAAGTTGGAAAAATTCAGATTCAGGAAGGATATAGGAAAGTACTGGTTTGGTAATAGAGTTGTGGATGAGTGGAACAAACTCCCAAGTACCGTTATAGAGGCCAGAACGTTGTGTAGCTTTAAAAATAGGTTGGATAAATACATGAGTGGATGTGGGTGGGTGTGAGTTAGACCTGATAGCTTGTGCTACCAGGTCGGTTGCCGTGTTCCTCCCTTAAGTCAATGTGACCTGACCTGACTAGGTTGGGTGCATTGGCTTAAGCCGGTAGGAGACTTGGACCTGCCTCGCATGGGCCAGTAG
>NC_091295.1:33124951-33214951 GCF_038502225.1 Cherax quadricarinatus | reverse complement strand
AATACTTATTTTCGGACTTTCTCCTTCACTGAATTTAATGGCCTTGCAATTTCTGGTTAAATTCGAGTAGCGACTCGTGTGACCAACACCGTAGTTTATTCAATTCTACTTTGAACCTTAATCAGTCGTCTTGTGTGCTTATTCTCCTCGTTAGTTTTACGTAGTCTGCAAGGAAGGGTACATAAGAATATCACGCTGTGCATCTAAATTATTCCTGGTCTCAGTACGAATCCTTGCAGAACTCGCTACTTTCCTCCATTGTAACATATCCCTAACCCTCTTTGTTTTTCAGTGAAGCTCTTTTCTCATTATTGCTGCCCCGAGGGGATATAGTATCGGATTCATTCTTACATTCAAGTAATTGCAATCTATCCACCCTTCTCTTCATTATATTGGTGTGTCTGTAGAACTCCGATATATTGTCAAGGTAGAATTTATCTTTTTCTAAGCCTATGCTGGTTGTCTTTCTCTTTTTAAGCCACTCTTATACAGGTGCTGCTCTACTTAGGTAGTAACCACATCAGTAATAAGAGTTCAATGTGTTATCACATTTTTTTTTTTAAATTGGATGAGGATGATTTCTGGGAAAGATCAGAGAGGGTTCACTGGAAAATGTTGGTATTGAAGGGCTTGCTATATAAGATGTGTACATAGTGTTTATATTCGTACACGATTATATATATATTTATAATTTAATAGAGTTATTTGTAATGGATTTGACGAAAGGTTTTGCATTTAATTTAGAGTACCGTTACTTATTACATTTATCCGAGAATCCTCTGTAACAATAGGGTAAATATAATTACAACTCACCAAAGCATGACTAATATGATAGAGACTCACCCGACCTTTAAACCCCATTATATCTCAGTAACATTACAACAGGTCCTGACCTTTCAATATATGGTCGTTATTTAGGGGTGAATTTACTTAACGTATATATACAGTAATATATATATATATATATATATATATATATAGATATATATATATATATATATATATATATATATATATATATAATCTACTCCCGTTTGGTGTACTAGTCTTCACAAGCAGTATTTTATATTAATGTGACCACGAACGAGTGGTACTTACCACACGTTCGTGGTTACAGTAATATAAAATACTGCTTGTGGAGGCTAATACACCAAACGGGGAGAAGAATGACATAAACTCAAAGGTAAAACACGTCAATTAGCTCATGGTAAAACACCTAGCTTTGCTGGGTGCTTCATTCTTGTAGGATTTGGTGGTCCTGTGGGTTAGTGTGTTATGTGATTTTCGCTCATGGGTTCGAGTCCTTGGCTAGTCGCAGTGTTTTATATATATATATATATATATATATATATATATATATATATATATATATATATATATATCGTGTGTGTGTTTTCAGCATTTGTTTCTCTTATTCACTTGAGTGTTCCAGTGTCCATTACCTAAATAATTACATTCTGTAGCCGAAACAGGCGTGTGTAAGATAAGATTTCGTTCGGATTTTTAACCCCGGAGGGTTAGCCACCCAGGATAACCCAAGAAAGTCAGTGCGTCATCGAGGACTGTCTGACTTATTTCCATTGGGGTCCTTAATCTTGTCCCCCAGGATGCGACCCACACCAGTCGACTAACACCCAGGTACCTATTTGCTGCTAGGTGAACAGGACAACAGGTGTAAGGAAACGTGTCGAAATGTTTACACCCGCCGGGAATCGAACCCGGGCCCTCCGTGTGTGAAGCGGGAGCTTTAGCCACCAGGCTATGTAGTGTTCGGTTGTGTACATTTGTGCCTCTGTACGTTTGTGTTGCGTGCCTGTTCATCTGTAAATAAAGCATATTGTGTTGGGTTACGTTGGTCTGATCATTGTTGCATCTGTGCGTCTGTTATATCTGTGCATCTCGGTTGGAATGCATTTATGCCTTTTATGCTAATGTATACATTTGTGTTTCTGTTCCTCGTAGTGTATCTTTGTATGTATCGCATGGGCATAATTTCCAAGGTATTTAAGCAGTGATATAACTTTTAAGGCTAACCTTCGAAGAAGGTAAAATTTCCATGCCGACTAAACTAAACATGACTCACGAAATCGTAATGACACGATTGCAAACAAACTATACGACGGGCGGGGTTGGAACCCGCGATCAGAGAGTCTCAAAGCTCCAGACCATCGCGTTATCCACTGGGCCAGCTAGCCACAATAAGATTTATCCAACTAGGTATATTTCTACACCATAGGAAGGTTAGCTTAGGCACCACAGTGACCACAAATGCAAGTTTTCACAGACGAATCTCCAGCTAGCGTGGCAGTGACAAACTCTAGCCCAAGTCCCCTCAAAGCCGTCAACATGACTCTGAGACTCTGATCGCGGGTTCTAACCCCGCCCGTGGTATGGTTTGTCAAACTAAACTTTATGGTTTTTTTGGTACTTATTATGTCCCCTGAATTTTTTAAATTGATTCATATGATTTGTTTTGATATTCTTGTTTTGTTTGTTTTGATAGTTACTCTTGTTTTGGTTTGGTTTTGATAGTTACACTTGTTCCTGTTTTTAACGTACACTAGTTCTTGGTGGTAAACAATTTAGTTGAAGCTGCAAAGAGAAGAAAGCATTACACAGTCAAAGCCGGCTCAAATTAATTACCGTGAGATATGAGAATAGATGAGCATCGTTGCCGAGGTAAGCTAAAATCTGATAGGAGTGTCAACTACATCACAGGCTTTAAGACCACAATCACTTCCTCTCACTGCTGGTAGTGTGCCTGTTAAGATATTCTTGTTATTGTTGTAAACTGACTTTAAGGTTATAACAGTAAACTGCTCTGGATTTGTTATATCACTTGGATTCATGTTTAGTATTTTTTCTTAATTTTGGAAGCAGTAAATGCATTTAGGTTTTAATGCATTTAGTTTTTTTTGTTTAAAGAGGTAATTTTCCTTCGAATTCATTGCTCTTTTGTAGGTACAAGACTTCTTTCTTGATATAAGGGCAAAAATTATTCCTCCCTGAAAATGACAGTTGACAGCAGTGTTGCCTGTCAACAGCTGTCAAGTTAGTCAGGATCATGTAAGCAATTTTCTCTTATCTTCAGAATGAACATAATTCATCTAGGGGGCACTGTAGTGTAGAGAACTGAAAGGTTAATCTCATCGGTGTTAATTTTCTCAGGGATGGCCAGACTGTGTGTAGGATATTTTGGATGGCAGAAATGACATGTATGCCAGGGATGGGGTTCACTTGTCTAGGTGTGGGGTGGGAGCACTGGCCAACGCAGTGGAGGGAGCTGTTAGGTCTTTAAACTAGGAATAGTTAGTGGTATGGGTTTTGGCGGGAAAACTGTGAAGTCGCAGGGTAGCAACATGAGTACTAGGAGAACTAGTAATAGGCAAAATGAGGAGGATATTGGAAAGCCAGTGGCACTAATTGACAATGACAGTAATAGGTTTAGTGGAATAACAGAAAGGAGCAGGAAGGGTAAAGAGATAGGAGGGTCATTAAATATTTATTACACAAATAGTCGCAGTGCTAGGAATAAGATGGACGAGTTGAGACTAGTTGCTAGTGCAGGTAACATAGATGTATTTGCCATTACTGAGACGTGGTTTAATTCAAAAAGTCGGGACATGCCTGCAGAATGTCACATTCAGGGTTTTAAATTGTTCCAAGTAGATAGAAGTATCGGGAAGGGGGGTGGGGTGGCATTGTATGTCCGAGATCGCTTGAACTGTTGCATAAAAACGGGTGTTAAGTCTGAAGTAACACATACAGAGTCTGTTTGGATAGAATTTTCAGAGGGACATGAAAAATTAATTTTAGGTGTGATATACCGTCCCCCAAATTTAGATAGGGACCAGGGGAGACTACTATGGGAGGAAATTGTTAGGGCCACAAGGCACGATAATGTAGTAATTCTAGGAGACTTTAACTTTAGTCATATTGATTGGAATTTCTTGACTGGGAATTTAGAATCATACGATTTCTTAGAAGTAGTTCAGGATAGTTTTTTGAAGCAGTTTGTGACAGAACCTACAAGGGGTAATAACCTGCTTGACTTAGTTCTGGCAAACAATGAATCCCTTGTTAATAATTTAGAAGTTTCAGAGGAACTGGGTGCTAGCGACCACAAATCAATTACATGTAGAATTGAATGGAAGTATGATAGTAGGGATAACTCAGTAACAGTCTCAGATTTTCGCTTAGCAGATTACGATGGGCTTAGAGAACACTTATCATCTGTTGACTGGGGTAACGAAGAGAGCTATCAATATGACAGTTTTCTGAACACAATACATGCTGCTCAAAGAACGTTTATCCCTTATAAGGAAATCAGATCAAATAGAAATGACCCAAAATGGATGAATAATAGGCTGAAATATCTACTAGGGCATAAGAAAGGAATTTATAGGCGTATCAAAAGAGGCGAGGGTCATCTTATGAATCAGTATATTGACATTAAGAGGGACATTAAAAAGGGGATAAGAAAAGCTAAAAGGGACTATGAAATTAAAGTTGCTAGGGATTCTAAAACTAACCCAAAAAGTTTTTTCCAGGTATATAGAACAAAAGTCAGAGATAAGATAGGTCCCCTTAAAAATAACTATGGGCATCTTACTGACAAAGAGAATGAAATGTGCTCGATTTTAAATAATTATTTTCTCTCGGTTTTTACACAGGAAGACACTAATAATATTCCGGTAATTAATTTTTATAGTGGATCAGAAGAAGATAAATTATGTAACATCACAGTCACTAGTGAAATGGTTGTGAAGCAGATAGACAGACTGAAGCAAAATAAGTCACCGGGTCCTGATGAGGTTTTTTCAAGGGTTCTAAAGGAATGCAAAATGGAAGTCTGTGAACCATTAACTAATATTTTTAATTTATCTCTTCAGACAGGTGCAGTGTCTGATATGTGGAAGATGGCTAATGTAATTCCTATTTTTAAAACAGGGGACAAGTCGTTACCGTCAAATTACCGCCCAATAAGCCTGACCTCAATTGTAGGCAAATTACTAGAGTCAATTATAGCTGAGATTATAAGAAGCCATCTCGATAAGCATAGCTTGATTAATGATACTCAGCATGGATTCACAAGAGGCCGGTCTTGTATAACTAATTTATTAACTTTCTTCAGTAAAGCTTTTGAGGCTGTTGACCACGATAAAGAATTTGATATTATTTACTTAGATTTTAGTAAGGCATTTGATAGAGTTCCGCACCAAAGACTGTTGAAGAAAGTAGCAGCTCATGGCATTGGGGGAAGGGTGCTCTCGTGGATCGAATCATGGCTCACAGACAGGAAGCAAAGAGTGTCCATAAATGGGGTTAAATCCGAGTGGGGATCAGTAACAAGTGGCGTTCCACAGGGATCAGTCTTGGGCCCGTTGTTGTTTATAATATATATCAATGATCTTGATGAAGGAATTACTAGTGATATGAGCAAATTCGCCGATGACACGAAGATAGGTAGGATAATTGATTCAAACGTAGATGTTAGGGAACTTCAGGAGGATTTAGACAAACTCTACTCTTGGTCAGAAAAGTGGCAGATGCAGTTCAATGTAGATAAATGCAAGGTTCTGAAGCTCGGGAGTGTCCATAACCCTAGCACTTATAAGTTAAATAATGTAGAACTTAACCATACAGATTGCGAAAAGGACTTGGGGGTTATGGTAAGCAGCAACCTTAAAGCAAGACAGCAATGCCTAAGCGTACGTAATAAGGCAAATAGATTACTGGGATTTATATCAAGAAGTGTAAGCAACAGAAGTCCAGAGGTCATACTGCAGCTTTATACATCATTAGTAAGGCCTCACCTAGATTATGCAGCTCAATTTTGGTCTCCATATTACAGAATGGACATAAATTCGTTAGAAAACATTCAGCGTAGGATGACTAAATTAATACATAGCATTAGAAATCTTCCTTATGAAGAAAGATTGAAGACTCTTAAGTTACATTCACTTGTTAGACGAAGAATGAGGGGAGACCTGATCGAAGTGTATAAGTGGAAGATAGGTATTAATAAAGGGGATATTAACAAGGTCTTGAGGATATCTCTCCAAGAGAGAACCCGCAGTAATGGATTTAAATTAGATAAGTTTAGATTTAGAAAGGACATAGGAAAGTATTGGTTTGGAAATAGGGTAGTTGATGAGTGGAACAGTCTACCTAGTTGGGTTATTGAGGCTAGGACTTTGGGTAGTTTCAAATTTAGGTTGGATAAGTACATGAGTGGGAGGGGTTGGATTTGAGTGGGACTTGCACATCAGAGCTTATTTCTTGGGTAGCATTGAAAATTGGGTAGGTCAAATGTTTGTTAGTGGGATGAATTGTAAAGGACCTGCCTAGTATGGACCAACAGGCCTCCTGCAGTGTTCCTCCTTTCTTATGTTCTTATGTTCTTATGTAAGATAAATATATGTCTTAACTCCGCATTTAGAGTGTATCTATTAGTTTCACTAATATTATCATCATCTGTTAATTTTCATTACCATTTTATATTAGTATTATTATTTATAATTATCGTTACTAATTTTTTATTATTTTTGGTTATTGTATCTAATGATATTTATCCACTGTAATTCGTGTTACCTTGAATAATGAATATAATAATATATTGCCAGGCAAAATTTTAATATTTTCATCCACTTCAAAGAAATCATAGAATACTCCCATGATACACAAATCTCGAGCTTCTCTCAGCTCTACACTTTTTATTCATAATTGCCTCTTGGGTTCTCGGAGAGGACTGATGAGCTGGTTAATATTATACTTTGCTGTTCAGTCAGCGGCGGCCGTGGAGGCACAAATACCCCCTTTTTTTCACTCATTTTCGTCTATAATTTCATTGAACAATTTCGTTGTTTTAATTTGCCACTCATTCTCGTATTCTCCAATTATTTACAGGGTTTCTGAAGCCCTTTCTCTAAAATCACTAAGCTATAAATTATTTTTAGTAAGTACTAATCCATGTATGGATGATTAGAGATGTACCTGATAGGTTGATGGCCTCCTCTACCAAGTGGAGCAGCGCGAGGCGCACTGCACCGTTCGCGCTGGACCAGGACTCAAATGTTAGCATTAATATGTACAACTTAGGGGTCATTATATCCCGACGTTCTACTACGGTAATCTGCGCTTTACCAGTAACTGGCCACCTGAGTGATGCATTAAACATGTTGAATGATTCTTGTTAGTCAGAGCTGTGATACTGCTGTTTGGCCACTGCTCTGGATGGAAAGCTCTTCAGTTATGCAAGTTATAATTATGTGGATTATTTTAGAGGCTGGGTTGAGGGAAGAGGATACTGGTCATTCATGACTACTTTATTAATGTGCGGATTATTAACCTTTGTGGGAGGATGTTGTGGGATGGGGAGATGAGAAATATGGACGCAGCTATATTGTAATTTATCTTTGTTACACTAACTTGTATGATACTTAGCACCTGTCAAGATTTCTCCATATAGCACACTTCTTTTTCAAAGTGACTAAATGGGTCGAATACAAAGTTTTGAAAAGTGACAAGCCTGGTGGGTCATGCAGATTGGCAGTAGGTTACACAGGGTTCGACAAGATAGGGGTTTGACCACCCTCTTTCCACCACAGTTGTCACTGAAAAGAGTTTCTGGAGAGTGAGGATAGGGCACACACGTCTCATCCATAGCCACCCTACATGTAAATGCGTCTTCTCCTTTGTGTGACTTTAGGCACGAAGCTGACTGTGGAGAACATCTTGGGTACAGCCTTGTTTAACCCCCCCCCCCATCCCTTAAGAAATAGTTTTTAAATGATTACCGGGACACTGTAGGGACCTCAGGGAAATTTTAGGAGATTTAAGTTTTTATTTAGTATGACGCAGTGTGTTGTAGAGAATATTATATAAAAAAAAAACGCTCCATATATAATGTCAGCTTCCTGGATTTTTTCTGGAACCGGACGTGTATTATTCCTGGTCAGAGTGGCCAGGAGAGGAGAATGAGGTGTTTGTGGGGCAGTAGCTGGAGTGCAGCAGCTGAAGATGTCCTAAGACGTCACGGTTTACGGTTTGTAGGGATGTTTTTTTTTTTTTTGTACGTTTATACCATTCGTTATTTTATTGGTTTAAGTTCTCTCATATTTACCTGTAAGGCCCTAGTGTGCAGAGGCCTATTCAAGTTTTGGGAGAGTACTCGTACAGCCTGCAAGTTGAGCAGCCTACAAAAGGGGGGGGGGCATGGAGCACCTCTGTTCATAAATATTTGTTTTTTACTCACTAGTAGCTAGTGAGCTAATGTGAGTACTGGGTAAAGGTGAACTGGAATGTGGTGATGTTGGTATATATAGTATGGTATATATGTATATAGGTGAGTTTTCACGTCTTTATAATAAATTTAATAATGACTCCACAATGTGAATATACAAGCTGGCCCCAGAGTGATTTCTTTTTCTGGTTTAAATAATATAAATGCCCTTATACTAGGCAGGCTGTTTACCCCCTAAGAGCCAGGACATTTATTTACGTTATGCAGTCAAAAGCTTAACATATAATACATATGGCTCTACAAAATTACTTTTTTGTGAAAGTCACCGAATGACGTCATAGGTCGAAGTACTTTGTAAATCTTTCAACTTTCTTCCACAGGTTTATTCCAGAATTAAAATTTAATTACTTTATCAGATGGTTTACCAGTGCGTTCGTGCCTGTGCGTCCCTCCTTCCATTCCTTGTCTCTGCATGTCAGTGTTTGCCCTAATGGTTGTATGTGCAAGTTCACCTTTGCAAAGTTTAGTTGTTCGGCTTGACTATGTTATCAACTTGATTATGTTCTGATGTGTCATTTTCTCGCACGCGTGTACATACGTGCGCCCTGCCTCGCACGGGTACACAGGCACGCGGATACGACTTCTCACGCATACACCCACGCACTCACGGCCTTGCATGCATACACTCATGCATGCACATAATCATGTTCAACCACTGTACAATACTTGGCTGGGTCTATGGCGCGGAGGTTAGAGGATGGTAAGGGAGGAAGGGAAGAGGGATGGTTGTGGCTAGAATGTGGTTGACCGGAGCAATGATTCACTGGTCTGTAATGAGCTCTTCCCAAACTCGGTTTTGCGGGAGGTGGGATCCAGGTTCCCTGGAACGAATCAAGCGTCGGAAGTCCTTCGTCATGAGTGTCACGTCGGAGGCAAGAGGGTACGATAGATTTGTTTCAGGAATTATGCTTCATAATTATACTAGATTGTTTCTAGCGACTCAACCAGATGTGTCTGATTACAAAGCTGTAATTACCTAGTTGTGTTTGCGTTAAATTGGCTAATGTGATCAGGATGTATTTTATCATATTTTAACGAGTGTTGTTGTTCCTCTTACAGGAGCTTTATTGGGGAAATGGATCTGTGAAGATCGTGGCTATTCCTATGACCTATCGACCTTCAGGGCTTCCATCATGTCGTTATATCTAGCATTGTAGTCACGTAGCTCGAATGCTAGCGCGCTCGGCTCACTCACTGAGGTCCGGGGATCGATCCTCGGTACGGGTGAAAACAATACGAAGTGTTTCCTTAAGGCACCTGTTGTCCATGTTCAATTATTAAAAAAGGTACCTGGGTGTTATTCGACTGGTATGGGTCGCATCATGGAGACAGTATTGACCTAATTTGCCCGAAATACTTTGCATAACAAGGGGCTTTCTATATAATAGTATGACATTGATGTCAGCTAGGCCTGTATGCCATGTACATGTATTTATAGATATAAATATTATTATTATTATTATTATTATTATTATTATAGTCTCTTACAAGAATTGATTCCTCAAAGGGCAGCTGCGAAAACTGATCCCAGAGCGTCTCAGTAGGAAGGTAAACATAGGTAACATTATTTGCTTAGTGTCTAAAATGGAGCCATAACATAATATTCTCAACCTTGTTTCCAAATTAGCATATCACTTTAACAACGGAAATACTCTTTACAAGCTTCTCATGTTAATAGTTATTGGGAAGCCGTATTAAAGGTATCTTCGTTAAATTATATCTTCCCAATGGATATTAAATATTATATTTTGGGTACCTTGCTGCAACTCTAGGTACTCCAACATTTTCTTTGTTGGAAGTTTGCACTGTTTCTTCCTTTCTGTTTTTCATTTTCATCGCTTCTTACCCTCTACAGTGTACATTTATTTCAATTCATATTGCCCCGTGGAGGTAGCCTCTTCTTAAATACTCAGCGGTGGCCTCCCTGTATCTCGTCTTCCTGAGGTTCCCTGCGGGAGACAGGGAGCACATCATCTTATCCAAGGGCACGGCTGTGTTCACATGGTCGCGCCCTCATATGTGGGCTAACCCAGATTTCCAGCCCTTCCTAACTAATAGCAACGTATATCCTCCTCTGCGCAAGATAAGGGTTTAATTCCTCTCAATGCAGCCACACGTCCAAAGACATCCTCACTCGTGCTTAGGCTTAGTTTTAACCATGTTATCGTTTTTCAGTAGGGAGGGGATAGGGGTCGTGGGTGGTAGGGCAGCAGTGGTTTAATGCTTCTGCTGTTTATAAGTAAGTGAAGAGAGGGAATATATTGACTAGTGGAAACTAGTTTATTGACCACAGAACGGATGGCAGGTGAGCCTAAAACTCTCAGGCCAGCTTGCGAACCACTCGTCCAACAGGCACTAGTAAGATTCATGTAACTGGTGTGGGAATCGTCTAGAAAAATTTGCATTTGTTGTCACAGGGGGGTTATGCCAACCTCTCTATGGTGAATAGAAATATAGCTACTTGGACGAATCTTCATAGATCCAGCTGGCCTAATGGTTTGCACACTGGCCTTGACTCACCTGCCATGGGTTTAAGCACCACCCGTTCCGTGTTTTTATTTCTTTTGCTATCGTGTTATTATGATTTCGTGAGAGAGGTTTATTAATCACTATGTTGCATAATATCTCTAAATATGATAATAGATTTTTGAAGGTAGTTCCTGTTCCACTCTTTAAAATAAATCTTGAGTAGTCCTAAACTTATTCTTGAAATCTTCTACTAATTAGTTATTAAAAAATGACGGCTGATCGCTTCTTCAGCACCTAATGATTCTTGAAGGTTCTTACCAATGAAAAGTAATAACAGTAAATACAAACTGTATTTACCAGCAGTTCTTTTAATCTTTTATAATAATAGCCGGGTATCATTTTGTAACTTCACGAAGATCTGTGTTGATAACAAGTTCACATTAATATGAAATTCAGTAGGCCTGACACAGTGGCAATCGTGCGGGAGCTGGAACACCGCCAATCCCCGGCTCTGATGTCGCGACGGTCTCGAGTTTTGTGACTGATCGCGGGTTCTAACCTCACCCGTTGTATGATTTGTTTGCAATCGTGGCATTACGATTTCGTGAGTCATTCAAGATTTAATCTAAAAGTTTGCCCTATCACATGAGGTGATTGCTTGATCACACCACATCTGGTGCAGGAAAAACATCACAACAAATGGGAGGTGGGGAAACATTTCTGAACTTACCTGTAGTGTTTCATATGATTTTGCATACACCTTTGCAACCTTATCTGAAGAATCATTGATATAATTGTTAGATCTGTGACTTTAAATCATGCCGAAAGATTTGATTAATTGTTGTAGTTACACTACGTGTGTGAAGTGTGACAGGTCTAGTTAGTCGTTTTCAGTATCTAATTCAAGTGTTCTTATTTTTTACTTGTTAAAAGCCCGTTTCAATTTTTACTCAACGTATTATTCTTCCCCCCCCCCCAAAAAAAAAAGAAAAAGTTATCTTTATATTATTGACTATTTTAGTTCATAATTTAAGTCGTAGATTTCGTTGTTTTTTATTAGAAATGCAAGATAATGAAATTTTTTTTCTTATTCTTCCTAATTTACACAATTAACGTGTTAGTGTAATTCGCGAGATACATATTACACACACCTTCATTTTTTATATTAACCGATAACCGTGATACTTTTATCTGCCAGGTAAACAAGTCGCTGCTCTGATACTTACAGGGGCGAGTTTGGAAAATTTTCTGGTTTACATTATTGAGTGGCGAAAGCGACACATTAGGGCGTGGCGGCCACCAGGAAAGGTCGAGCAGAAAATTGCTGTCATCTCTTCTAAACTGTCATATGATGGTTGAGTGAAACATGGATGGGAGACATGACTGTTTGAGGAGGCCTTGATTGTCTCTTCCCTCCCCTCCCTTCACCCTGTATTGCTCTACTTGCGTCCACCTCCATCCCCAACATCCTTCCTCTTCCTCACCTCTTCATTCTGATCTCTTTCCCTCCGCTGCTCGTTTCCGCTTCCTTTTCCCTCGTCGCCTCACCCCCTCCCCCTTCGCACACAAAGGCGTTCATGTACATATGAATATTCTTTTATGTATATATGTAACTATCACATAGAATAGGGTAGTTCTGTGTTATCGAAAGAAAAACGAGAAAAGAAAAAATGTCATGAGGCTAGCACCATTATATAAAGATTTGGCATTGTAATCTACTTATGTATCTGTGTAGTTGTGTGTGTGTGTGTGTGTGTGTGTGTGTGTGTGTGTGTGTGTGTGTTGGTACAGGCGTGACTCACTCAATACTCTGACGGGCATATTACTTTTCAGTATCCTCTTCGTTAGAAAAAATTGTAGCCAAGAATTGTTTTATCACATTTAAACTATTGAAAATTGGCTTTAATGCCAGGACTATTATCTCGTTTGATAGTTTAGAAAAAAACATAGCTGGCTCAGGCCGCCTTTATCATCGCCGGTGGATCATTCAGTGTAATTCTATGGCTAGCAATTGTTTCAGCTCCCACTCGGGAGAAGTCGCTCGCTTGGTCTTCCGGGCAGTAGCTTCGACCAGAAGATTGCAGCGTGACTCAAAGGGCGAGTCTTATCAATACAGTATTGACGAAATGATATTAACTAGAAGAACTGGCGAAAAGTCGCGGCAAAGTTTGGTTGGAATAGTGCTGTAAATCTCGGCCAATCTGTTAAACAAGTTCCAGTAACTTTGGCCATTAAACTGTTTCAGATTATGTTCAGTCGCTAGTAAATGATTTTTTCCTTGCAACAACTTCTAAAAGACATTTTCCTATTAATTATTGATAATTATTGAATTCTTGTGTAGATAAATATTGTAGATGTGTAGAAACTTTGTCAGAGCAATATATATGTAATATCAATGTATGTGGTATATATATATATATATATATATATATATATATATATATATATATATATATATATATATAAAGGCAAGCCAAGGGGGTAGAAATCTTTAGCTCAAGTACTTTAACATGTCATAGTGCGTCATCAGGAGCTATGCAAGGCAGCAACTGAAAGTGTGAGGGAAGTAGCGCAGTGCAGGTTTTTTACCTGGCGGAGCCTCTCTCGGAATGTGGGCCAACGGTTTGGTGCCACCCTGCACTACAACCATCCCCATCTCAATCATATGGGGTAGGAGGGTTTTGAAATGACAAGTATTATGAAATTAGAAAGTATAATAGCCAGCCCCAAGCTTTTTCTAGCTGCTTAGAACAGGTCATGTGACTTGATAGTATATAATATATACGTACGTATATGGATTGCTATTATTCTATTTGATCTTTTTAATTAATTTTAATTAAGGTTCTTTTGGTACAAAATTATTAATTTTTACAGTAACATAAATGAAAAAAATACATGTATATCTTTAACCGTATAAAAGAAAAATTTAGAAAGGACTTGATTTTAAATTAGTTCTTGCTAATTGACCAGTTTTACCTATTCAGCACGACACACACACACACACACACACACACACACACACACACACACACACACACACACACACACACACACACACACACACACAGTCTCGTCAGTGCGTGCGCGAGTCACGCCTTCCGTGCTCCGCGAATATAAGTGTTTTCGAGGGCTACCCAAGTGATCTGAAGGGTAGCTAAGTGTGCTAAGGTAGTGAACAATTCCTTGAAGCGATTTATAATCTGCCTGAGCCACATAAGTGTAGGGATAGCCGCAATTTTGTAAGTGATCTAGAAAGTAAACCGGGGTGCGCAGTCAGAGCGGGCAGGGCAGGCGACGTTGCCACGTGTCACCCAAGAAAGATAATAAAATGAAACAATTGTGTGACCAGTGAGAGAAATAGTGAATAGGGTACATTATATAACTAGAAGAAATTGAGGTGGATCTACGCCAGGACATCTCATCGAGCTGGACAATCTACAAGCTCGAAACAGGATCCTGCAGGAGAAAGCACGATTAAGGGACATGCTGGCATACAGGAAGGTGTATCTCGACCGCGACAGAACACAAGAAAGGCAGAAACAGAGGGAGATGGTACAAAGGCGAACGGAGGAAAGAGAGGGGATGGAGGAGACAGACAGGAGATCCCAGACCCAGGAAGAAGATCAAATACAGTCTCCCTCACAACTTCCTATAGAAGCCTCCCAACCAGGTCAACCCCAGTGCAACCACTAAACCAAAACACCCATGCCATATCCAATGCCCCCACCCACCGCATTACAAACTCCACCCCCACAGCAACCACCCACAGTTCCTTATCAGGTCTCCCACTTCCCCAACCCCAATATACCTCCCAGACCACAGTCTTAGAAATGAAGTTGAAGGTGTGGTATACAAATGCAGATGGAATAACAAATAAGTATGAGTGGCATGAAAGAATCAAGGAGACATCCCCAGACATAATAGCACTCACAGAAACAAAACTCACCAGAATAACAGATTCAATCTTTCCATCCGGATATCAAATCCTCAAGAAAGACAGAGGAAGGAGAGGGGGAGGAGGAGTTGCACTGCTCATTAAAAACCAGTGGGGTTTTGAGAAAATGGAAGGAATGGATGGCACGGACGAAAGGGACTACTTAGTAGGAACAATCCAGTCTGAGGGACATAAGGTGATAATTGCAGTAATCTACAACCCACCACATAACTGCAGGAGGCCAAAAGAAGAATACAGTGAGAGCAACAGAGCAATGGTCGACACAGTAGCCGAGGTGGCCAGGAGAGCACACATGGGGGAAGCAAAGTTACTAGTTATGGGTGATTTCAATCACAAGGAGATTGACTGGGAAAACCTGGAGCCCCATAGGGGTCCCGAAATATGGAGAACCAAGATGATGGATGTGGTACTGAAAAACCTCATGCATCAACATGTTAGAGACACTACCAGAGAGAGAGGAGAGGATGAACCAGCAAGACTGGACCGTGTATTCACCTTGAGTAGTTCGGACATCGAGGATATCATGTATGAAAGGCCCCTGGGAGCTAGTGATCATGTGGTTCTGTGCTTCGACTACATAGTTGAGCTTCAAGTGGAGAGAGTAGCAGGAATAGGTTGAGAAAAAACAAACTAAAAAAGTGGGAACTACTCAGGCATGAGGAACTTCCTGCAAGACATTCTGTGGGAGAGGGAACTGACAGGAAAACCAGTACAAGAAATGATGGACTATGTGGCAACAAAATGCAAGAAGGCAGAGGAGAGGTTTGTTCACAAGGGAAACAAAAATAATGGGAAGAACAGTACGAGTCCTTGGTTCACCCAAAGGTGTAGGGAGGCAAAAACTAGGTGTACTAGAGAATGGAAAAGGTACAGAAGACAGAGAACTCAGGAAAATAAAGAGATTAGCCAAAGAGCCAGAAACGAATTTGCACAGATAAGGGAGGCTCAGCGACAATATGAAAATGACATAGCATATCTCCTGAGGCGCACATCAATCAGATAACTGCTGCAGCATACGGGCGCCTGGCAAACCTACGGATAGCGTTCCGATACCTCAGTAAGGATTCGTTTAAGACTGTATACCATTTACGTCAGGCCCATACTGGAGTATGCAGCACCAGTTTGGAATCCACACCTAATCAAGCACGTCAAGAAATTAGAGAAAGTGCAAAGGTTTGCAACAAGACTAGTCCCAGAGCTACGGGGATTGTCCTACGAAGAAAGGTTGAGAGAAATCGTCCTGATGACACTGGAGGACAGGATCGTCAGGGGGAGACATGATAACGACATATAAAATACTGCGCGGAATAGACAAGGTGGACAAAGACGGGACGTTCCAGGGAAGGGACACAGACACAAGAGGTCACAATTGGAAGTTGAAGACTCAGATGAATCATAGGGATGTTAGGAAGTATTTCTTCAGTCATAGAGTAGTCAGGCCGTGGAATAGCCTAGAAAGTGACGTAGTGGAGGCGGGAACCATACGTAGTTTTAAGGAGAGGTATGATAAAGCTCATGGGGCAGGGAGAGAGAGGACGTAGTAGCAATCAGCGAAGAGGCGGGGCCAGGAGCTATGACTCGACCCCCTGCAACCAGAAATAGGTGAGTACACACACAGAAGTAAGACAGGAGAGAGAGGGATGGGTAGATTGCATCTTTTTAGATTGCAAGAAGGCTTTTGACACTACCACACAAGAGACTGGTGCAAAAATTAGAGGAGCAGGCAGGAATAACGGAGGAAGTACTGCAATGGATCAGGGAATACCTGACAGGAAGGAAACAACGTGTGTTGCTACGTGCTGAAGTGTCGGAGTGGGCGAATGTGTCGAGCGGGGTTCCACAAGGTTCAGTCCTAGGCCCGGTGCTGTTTCTTGTATACGTGAATGACATGGTGGAAGGAATAGATTCAGAAGTGTCACTGTTCGCTGATGATGTGAAACTGATGAAGAGAATACAAGTGGGCGAGGATCAGTTAAGATTACAAGGGGATCTGGACAAACTACAAGTATGGTCCGACAAATGGCTCCTGGAGTTTAACCCCAGTAAATATAAGGTCATGAAGATTGGGGAAGGACACAAAAGACCGCAGACGGAGTACAGGTTAGGACACCAACAGCCGCAAACGTCAGTTAAACAAAAGGATCTTGGGGTAAGTATTATAACGAACATGTCCCCTGAGGCACACATCAATCAAATAGCTGCTGCAGCATATGGGAGATTGGCAAACCTGAGATTGTCGTTTAGACATTTGAGTAAGGAGTCATTCACGACATTGTACACAGTGTACGTAAGGCCTATACTGGAATATGCAGCGCCAGTATGGAACCCTCACTTAGTCAAACACGTCACAAAATTGGAGAAAGTGCAAAAATTTGCAACACGATTAGTCCCGGAACTGAGGGGTATGTCTTATGAGGAGAGGTTAAGGGAACTCAACCTGATGACACTAGAGGATAGGAGGGATAGAGGGGACATGAGGCATTGACAAGGTGGACAAGGATCGAATGTTTCAGAGATGGGATACAGAAACAAGGGGACACAATTGGAAACTGAAAACCCAGATGAGTCATAGGGATGTTAGGAAGTATTTCTTTAGTCTTAGAGTTGTCAGGAACTGGAATAATCTGGAGAGTGAAGTAGTGGAAGCAAGTTCCATAAATAGCTTTAAGAAGAGGTATGACAAATATCATGGAGCAGGGAGAGAGTGAATTAGTATCGACCAGGGAAGAGGCGGGGCCAGGAGCTATGAATCGACCCCTGCAACCACATACAGGTGAGTACATATAGGTGAGTACACACACACACACACACACACAATATATATATATATATATATATATATATATATATATATATATATATATATATATATATATATATATATATATATATATATATACGTGTGTGTGTGTGTGTGGTTACAATAATATACGCTGCTCGTAGGTTTGTACACCAAACAAGGATGGGAATAAAATTAGCTTGAAAGCTCACACCTCAATATGTCCTCGGACCAAGAGTAACACACCTAGCTTGGCTGGGTGCTTGGTTCTTGTAGGATTGGGTGGTCCTGTGGGTTAAGGCGTCATGTGGTTCTCGCTCACAGTGGCGGACCAGTGCAACATGGGTTCGAATCCTTGGCTAGCACAGTGTCGTTATTGATCAGTGCCACTAGTTTGTGGGTACAATAATATATATATATATATATATATATATATATATATATATATATATATATATATATATATATATATATATATATATATATAATGTATATATATATATATATATATATATATATATATATATATATATATATATATATATACAGTGGAACCTCAAAAAATCGAACTGCTCCCAACACAACCGATTATGTAAGTGTATTTTTTTAAGTGCTTTTATAAGTGTATTTTTGAGGGTCTGAAATGGACTAATCTAATTTACATTATTCCTGATGGGAATAAATTCATTCGGTAAAGGCACTCGAACAGCCTTCTGGACCGAAGAAAGTTCGATATTTGAGCTTCCACTGTATATATATATATATATATATATATATATATATATATATATATATATATATATATATATATATACACACACACACACACACACACAAAACCACTGTGAAAGAATAGAGAAATTCCAAGCGCTTTCGTGACTACTCACATTATCAAGCAACAATGAAAGTAATGCATCAAAGGAAGGCAAATAAAGGGTCTAGCCCACACCTCACTATCACATCCCACAACAAAGCAACACCTAGCGGACCTGCTGCAGTGTTCCCTTTCTTATGAGTTTCGCGTCAGGTGTTACTTTGTTGTGGGATGTGATAGTGAGATGTGGGCTAGACCCTTTATATGCCTTTCTTTGATGCATTAATTTCATTGTTCCTTGATAATGTGAGTAGTCACGAAAGCGCTTAGAATTTCTCTATTCTTTCACAGTGGTTGTTTTGCATATTCTGAAATCACCTGTTTACTGTGATCTTATTGCATATATATATATATATATATATATATATATATATATATATATATATATATATATATATATATATATATATAACATCAAACCGGTCTCACTTATGAATGATTTCAAGCGTAACTAATCCTGTATGTTTCCACCACAATTTGTCATACAGAAGTAGAAAAAATCATCACTGTCCACCTAGCACGCGTTATCATACCTTGTTAGTAATTCAATGCTCCGTGCGATCAGTTCACACAAAACCAAGTCAAGCCACGCTATACCTGGCTAGATCAGATAAGAGCATTCAACCCGTGATGATTAAGGTAGATCACTCCAGGTCCCACTAAACTAGGCTAGAGCATGCTAGACCACAAACTAAACCATACTAGATCTGACCAGGCTTAATCATTGTAGAGCGGACTAGGATAAATCACGAAAGACCAATGCAGACCTCGATAGCCTAATCCAGTTCACTCTACACTACTCCAGACCACGGTAGATCAGACCATAGCACTAAATCAGACCAGCCCGTGTTATGTTTAAGACCAACGTAAGGTCAGATAATTTTTAATCAAACCAGATCACGTCACCACTCTTAAGTTAGGCCAAGGCATGCTACTCGAACCAAGCCAGATTATGCTAGACCAGCATGAACGTGGACCACTTCTAACAGCGGAAACATAAAATTCCTTCCATCGACAAGAATGATTTAAGGTGGTTTATCGTGTGAAAGAGGAAAATAATTTGTCTACGAATTACACTGCCGAGTTTCCTCTTGGCACAAATATCAACACACTGTTGTTTCTCTCTCTAATTTCTGCTGGGTCCCTCACCCCACCATTCCATATTAAAAAAATTATCCTTTTATTAATTTTTCAGATATATGTAAAAAAGTTGCTTTTATTTAAAATCTTTTGTTTATTTTTTTTTCGTATTTTTTTGGGGCATAATTTCCTCCTCTGATTTAGCTTTTTGACGAAATGTTTGACTATCCAAATTACTTTCGTGAATATATTGCAAACCACGGTACTGGTGGGGATTGGACTCGCGGCAAGTGAGTCGTAAAACTCCACGCCAGCGCCTAAGCCACTGGGCCAGCTTGCTACAATAAGATTCATCCAACTAGGTATATTTATACACCATAGGGAGGTTAGCATGGGTCCCGCGGTGTCACCAATGCAATTTTGTACAGATAAATCTCCCTCCAGCGTGGCCGTGACGAACTCTTGCTCAAGTCCCCTCAAAGCTTGGAGTTTTACGACTCGCTGGCCACGAGTTCAATCCCCATCCGTACCGTGGTTTGTTTGCAATCGTGTCATTACGATTTCGTGAGTGAAATATATTGCAACTGTTTAGCATGAGTTATTGGGTAATTAAGCATCTCGCATTTTGATAAGCTTAATAGTAATTCTAAATTCATTACCGGTGGATGGTTCGCAAGAGAGCGACAGTTTGTGTACAAAACAAACAAATAAGTGAAATCTCTAAATAAGTGGACACATACAACGAGTTTGTATACCAAGAAATATTTTACACACATACACAGTATATAAATTAGTAAACATGTATATACCCCCAGCATCTATGTAGTGATTTATACAGGCAGTCGTACGTGTATCTACTGCCTTGTATGCGTATCAACCCGTCCTGGCAATACATCATGACTCCAAACATCTCAGCCAGCTAGAAGCACATGATAACCCGTGAGCAGGAATACACCAACACATGTCACACACAAACACATATGCATACACAGATTGTGAATTAGCGTTTTAGATATGCACTCACGCATTATGTACTTCATTAAGGACCACGCTAAGATATCGACTCTGAGGGTAGTCAGTCAGATGTGCAGTGAAGCAGGAAGTTCCTAGTACTCGTAGTTATGGCCACTGTCTCATAACAAGCTGAAAGTACCCATAATACCTATTACATCAACACAACTAGGCTTGGATATATCCATTGTCTAGTGCTACACAGTGGAGAGATTCAACCGGTCAGCAGCAAAGCAATATACATATTTACCATCACACAGCAAGTTACAGTAGAGAAGGAAATGATCTGCTATTATTGCTTTAAGAATTTTGCCAGTGATGGGCAACAGCGAAACTGATCTGTACTTTGTGAGAAACGTTCAGCACTTGGTGTCATTTACTGTGTGCTAAGCAGAGTTAGTTGGTAAATGAATAAGAGGCGATGCTAGTTGATCAGCAGTGCTGTAATATTCAGCTCATCTTGCTCGGTCTATCCGCCTTTTCCTTGCTCTGGGATTGAAGGAGATTTGGCTTCTCGCTGTCACTGTCAGTACCTTTGACAGTTGCTACAACTAACCATAAAAGATAACTAGCAATGTCAGTAAAAATACTCTGCAAGTAGGCCGGTCTTTTCTTGATAAATGACAGCTAATATCTCATTTTAACTAATTAAAGTTATATATGTGTTATCGACTAAATATCCCTGTATGTCCTTGACTAATGGCTACTACTAGGTTTTGGATTTCACTCCTTGATGCCTTTTCTAAATTTCCGCTGTAACCGAAAAAAACCTTGCGTTGTGCTTCCTACATTCGCTGACTGGCTTATCTGCGTAGTCGTGTTGTGTAGAGAATAGTGTATCTGTCCTTATCTCTCTCTCTCTCTCTCTCTCTCTCTCTCTCTCTCTCTCTCTCTCTCTCTCTCTCTCTCTCACTCACTCACTCACTCACTCACTCACTCACTCACTCACACACACACACACACACACACACACACACACACACACACACACACACACACACACACACACACACACACACACACACCCACCCACCCTCAGTACTGAAGACAAAACAAACAAATTCTCTATTATATACACACGAACACTCGAAAATCGCCAATATATAATTTTCCCCCTTAATTGTTAAATAACTGTTTATAATATTACATCACGTTGAACTAATTAGTCCATGGTAAACAGCCTCACGAAGAGAAATTATTCGACCAATTTATTACGCCACGAGGAGCTAATTATTTCCTTTAAGAGTATAATCTTCGCTCATACGTAATCGCCTAAATCCAGGGCTCAGCCATTGCGGTAATCCTCGAGGCGATTCATGTGACATCGCCATGGATTATCAACTGGGAAAATTGCGCTATTCACCCCAAAAATTGTGGTTGCAGTTGGTGTGGGGGATCTGATGGGTGGATGTGCTGGGTGTGGGGGGGATCTTAGGGATAGATGGGGGGGAGGGTCTGTGATGTTAATGTTCGGGTTGTGATGAGTAGATGTGAAGACATTTGGGTTGGAGTGTGATGTACGTTGTCTGAATTTTATATTCTGGGGTGTTGATGTGGAAGCTTGGGTGTGCTAGTGTGGAGATTGGGATATGGTGAAAGTGTTGAATGTGTAGGGTGTAGTGAGGACATGGCGAGGTTGTTGAGGTGTGGGTGTGGCGAGGGTGTTGAAATGTGGATGTGGAGGTTTTCTTGTGGTGAGGGAAGAGTGATTAACACAACGAGGTAATGAGGTATATGAATATTATATATATATATATATATATATATATATATATATATATATATATATATATATATATATATATATATATATATATATGTATGTATGTATGTCGTGCCGAATAGGCAAACCTTGCGATCTTGGCTTAAATAGCAACGCTCATCTTTCTATATAGGACAAGTGAAAATTTGTGTATGGAACAATTTCGCCAAAATCATTCTTAACCTAACGAAAAAAATATATTTCACTGTTTGTTTAGGATTAAATTATTGTAAACAAATCTAAAATATATTTAGTTGGGTTAGGCTAAAATAAATTGTTCTTGATATAATAAGGTTAGGTAAGTATTCTAAGATTCTTTTGGTGCAAAAGTATAAATTTTTAAATCAACTTTAATGAAAAAAATATATCTTTAAACGTATAAGAGAAAATTTCAGAAAGGACTTAATTTTAAATGAGTTCTTGCTAATTGACCAGTTTTACATATTCGGCACGACATATATATATAAACACTGATCTCTAGCTGAAGGAGACTCGAACCTACGAACCTTGGAACAAGGTACACAGTGCTTTACCAATCTACCCACACTGGACCAATACCTTGGAGTCCAGCTTGCGCTAGACTTTGATCCAAGGCAGCCAGCTTTCAGGGAGAAGGCTTACAGCTTTTCATCTCATCCCCTGCATGCATCAGCCTTACTAGAGATATTAACAATGCAAGGAATTCGCAAGAGCAGGCGAAATATACACAAACACTGATCTCTGGCTGAAGGAGACTTCAGTGCTTGTGTATATTTCGCCTGCTCTTGCGAATTCCTTGCATATATATATATATATATATATATATATATATATATATATATATATATATATATATATATATATATATATATATATATATATATATATATATATATATAGTACATTAGGTGTAAGAGATACATGTCTGATACATATTGCTACGTGTTTGCCACTAAAGATATTTTTTTTTCATATATGTTAATATAAAAATTAATAATTTTGTACCAAAAGAACCTTAGAAAACTTATCTAACCATATTATAACAAGCGCAGTTTAATTCAGCCTAATCCAGCTAAATATATTGTTCTTAAATTTTCCAAAAAATAGTTTACTGGACAGTGTTTCTGTGATGTCCTTGATGACAAGGCAGAAATGAAAAGGGGCTAGCGGGTTTCCCTGTTGTACACCTTTGCACGAGTCAATTTCATGGTTCCCAAACAGAAGTTTAGAAGTCCCACTGTAACATGATTGTATGAAAGGATAGAGGGAAGGTGTCTATAAGCTGCCTGGAGAGCAGAATCCCTTCCGACGAAGTTATATCGTTGGAAAAGTCTAATTTGATAAGGACTTTTTCACCTGACATGTTATTGATGCATTCTCGTGCTCCATGGGCATTTGCTTCACAGCCTTGTTGAACACGAAAACCGAGTTGTGTTGGCTTCAGCCTTGCAGCAGCCTCTTGACTCACCATTCTCACTGCAGCCTTGGCGACGAAGGGTGTTGCCAACTGCAAGGGGCCTGATTCATCCATCCTTTTTCGGGAGGGCACATAGTAATGCACCAATGAAGAGTGGCGTAATGGCCTCCGGGACACCACCAGCCAGGCATAATTTGGTGATTTCAGACACCAGCTTCTCTGAAACGTCCCCGAGTGCTGGATTGAGCATTTGTTTTAAATGTTGTGGCCTTAAACCGATCAAACCCGCTGCTGAGCCCTATGCGAATGACATGGCGGCTTTATACACATCAGCATCCTTTTTTTTACACAGGGTTTGACAAGGTTAGGTTAAGGATCCCTAGCTTTATTGGCAAGCTAAGAGCTGTTACCTACATCAGCTCATTTGAAAGCATTTTTATTGTTATGAGACATACAAGTAGAGAACAGGATGAAGTTTGAGCCATCTGTGGGCCAGCATTTTCATTTGATCAACTGACTTGATCTCGTTGACATCATTATGCTGTACGAATGTGTTCCATACTCGAGTCATCCTGGGTATATATTATCTCAGATGGAGTGATGTTCTGGAGAAGGGTACTTAACTAGCTTATCTAAAATATATTTAGTTGGATTAGGCTAAATTAAATTGCGCTTGTTATAATAAGGTTAGGTAAGTCTTCTGAGGTTCTTTTGGCACAAAATTATTCATTTTTACGTTAACATAAATGAAAAAATATATCTTTAAATGTATAAGAGGAATTTTTAGAAAGGACTTAATTTTAAATGAGTTCTTGCTAATTGCCTAATTTTACCTATTCGACACGACATATATATATATGATGTGCAGTGGATAACAGCACTGAAGACTACTGTGGTAGCAAGGGAAGAACAGATCAAGGATCCTCCAATACTGGATCACGATTATTATTATAATCAAAAAAGAAGCGCTAAGCCACAAGGACTATACAGCGCTGCTACTGGATCACGAAAGTGGTGAAATTTGGATGTTTGGTGCTCAGGTGGCGCGCCCAACTCTCCACTGGATGCTTGCCTGAATAACAACCAAACATTTTTTTTGACATATCTGGTAGGAATATTTTATCATTAGTCAAAATTTTCTGGTATTATCAGTGACTTGAAATAAATCATAGATATAAATTTTTGGAATGTGAATGAATGAGGTGGTTTTGCTTGCCATGAAATTGTCATTTCTGTAATACGGAAGTAAATTAGTCATGACAATAGAAGTTGATAATGATAGGAAAATGATAATATTAATAATTGTTTGTCGAAAGCACTGAATAACCAAACTTCTTTTATATCAAACGAGGTGATTGACACCTCCCACCTGGGGGCTGCCAGCCTCACAATGGAGGTAGATAGCTTAGAGGTTTGAGTCTCGAGTTTTTTTTTCTAATTCTTAATACATAAATGAATGCTGCATAACAAAAATAAATATATGTCATGCACTAGTATTGAGAGAGCGGTGCCTGGCGTGTGCTGACACGTATTGTTAGTCTATTTATTTATGTATAATACTTGTTGTGCTTTGTGGTTTCTAGTCTTGCTGAATTTTCACTAGATATCTTAAGGCAGAACGAGTGAATGGGGCATGTGTCGTTCTTATTTGTGCTAATGTGTATATTTGATGATGTGATTCATAGAGTGTAACGTCTCATGAATTAATGTTAGGTATGTTGTGGTTAGTGTATGTGTGTGTTCAAGGCGCGTGTGTTTGAGGGACACGAGCCCTAGCATGCTTTTTGTCACTTGAGTGAGCGAGTCGAAACTTTATGTACAGAAGTGTAGTGAAAGTTTTGGGATTTCTGGATTATTTACGTTTGTTATTGTACGTTCTGGGTGCACATATACATTATATTTCGTGAGTGCTTTGTAGATCAATTCTCCTTGTATTTGCAATTCCCACAGGTTTGAAAATAAAAAGTCTTTATGGATAATTAAAATAACTGCCTACTAACGGGGTGGTTATATCTTAATTTTACAGGCAGTACAAAATTAAATTGTTCCTCGTCCACCATAACTATTTCATTGAGTGAACAGAGGAGAAACTTATATTTTTAAGTAAAATTATGCGGATATTTAATAATACTGTTATTACGCAGTAAATAAGAAGAGTGTGAATTTGAGTTGCCACAATTTGTTAATATCCTGGATATAACCTTTGACGAACAAAATATGTGATCCATTAATGCATAATGATAATGTGGCTGCTGTTTATTAGGATAATTTTGATATGTGTATGTATATGTCGTGCCGAATAGGTAAAACTTTCGATTTTGGCTTAACTAACAAAGCTTTTCTTGCCGAACAAGGCAAGCGAAATTTGTGTATTCAGTAATTATCCAAAAATCATTTTGAACCTGACGAAAAAATATATATTTCATTGTGTTTGTTTATTATTAAATTATTGTAAACTTATCTAAAATATTTAGTTGTTAGGCTAAATTCAATTACTCTTGTTATAATAAGGTTAGAGAAGTTTTCTAAGGTTCTTTTGGTAGAAAATTATTAATTTTTACATTAACGTAAATTTAAAAAAAAAAATATATCTTTAAACGTACAAGAGAAAATTTTAGAAAGGACTTAATTTTAAATATATATATATATATATATATATATATATATATATATATATATATACACACACACACACACACATATAGTAGGTTCTCCGTGGCCTGGTGGCTAAAGCTCTCGCTTCACATGGCGAGGGTAGAAACATTGGGCGTGTTACTTTACACCTTTTGTCTATGTTCCCCATCAGTAAAATGGGAACCTGGGTGTTAGTCGACCGGTGTGGGTCGCATCCTGGGACAAAACTGACCTAATTTGCCCAAAATGCTCTTCATAACAAGCGGCTTTCTATATAGTAGTATATCATTGATGTCAGCTAGGACTGTACTCCTTGTACAGTGTACATGTGTGTGTGTGTGTATATATATATTATATATACATGTATATATATAATGTATATATATATATACATGTATATATATATACACATGTATATATATATAATGTGTATATATATATATATATATATATATATATATATATATATATATATGTCGTGCCGAATAGGCAGAACTTGCGATCTTGGCTTAAATAGCAACGCTCATCTTGCCATATAGGACAAGTGAAAATTTGTGTATGCAATAATTTCGCCAAAATCATTCTGAACCTAACGAAAAATATATATTTTATTGTGTTTGTTTAGTACTAAATTATTGGAAACGTATTTAAAATATATTTAGTTGGGTTAGGCTAAAATAAATTGCTCTTGTTATAATAAGGTTAGGTAAGTTTTCTAAGATTCCTTTGGTGCAGAATTAAAAATTTTTACATTAACATTTATGAAAAAAATATGTCTTTAAACGTATAAGAGAAAATTTCAGAAAGGACTTAATTTTAAATGAGTTCTTGCTAATTGACCAGTTTTACATATTCGGCACGACATATATATATATATATATATATGTCGTGCCGAATAGGCAGAACTTGCGACCTTGGCTTAAATAGCAACGCTCATCTTGCCATATAGGACAAGTGAAAATTTGTGTATGCAATAATTTCGCCAAAATCATTCTGAACCTAACGAAAAAAATATATTTCACTGTGTTTGTTTAGTATTAAATTATTGTAAACAAATCTAAAATATATATAGTTGGGTTAGGCTAAAATAATTTTTTCTTGTTATAATAAGGTTAGGTAAGTTTTCTAAGATTCTTTTGGTGCAAAATTAAAAATTTTTACATTAACATTAATGAAAAAAATATATCTTTAAACGTATAAGAGAAAATTTCAGAAAGGACTTAATTTTAAATGAGTTCTTGCTAATTGACCAGTTTTGCATATTCGGCACGACATATATATATATATATATATATATATATATATATATATATATATATATATATATATATAATTTCCCTGACACCAAGAGGTCTCGACATATATATATATATATATATAATTTCCCTGACACCAAGAGGTCTCGACAAACTTGACATATATTTGTGCTTACACTTTATACTTTCGTAAAGTGGTTCTTCACTTCAGTATGAAGCCTCGTGCGCGCCCGCACGACCCCTCACTGAAGCATACATTCATCTCACACGCACATTGCCCTCTACTTGCTCTTTTTACCTGTTCAGCATAAACATTTTCTTTCCTTCATCTCTTGACCTTATTGCGCACACAACACTACGAACTTTCACTCTTCTCGCTCACATATACGTCACACATTTCGCATATTTTTCTTCGCCCAAATTCTGCGTCTTCAGGTTATCCGTCACTTAATTCATTCATTATCCTCTAATGTGTGAACGCTCTCACACTAAAAATGCAAATGCATACCACACACACACACACACACACACACACACACACACACACACACACACACACACACACACACACACACGTACTCATATACAACAGGCCTAGTGTCTAATCGACATGTGCCTAGGACAAAATGGTAACTAACAAAATGGTAACTAACACACACGTACTCATATACAACAGGCCTAGTGTCTATTCGGCATGTGCCTAGGACAAAATGGTAACAAAATGGTAACTAACACACACACACACACACACACACACACGTACTCATATTCAACAGGCCTAGTGTCTAATCGACATGTGCCTGGGACAAAATGGTAACAAAATGGTAACTAACACACACACACACACACACACACACACACACACGTACTCATATACAACAGGCCTAGTGTCTAATCGACATGTGCCTAGGACAAAATGGTAACTAACACACATACACACACACACAGGAACCATACATAGCTTTAAGACGAGGTATGACAAAGCTCACGAAGCAGAGAGAGAGATGACCTAGTAGCGATCAGTGAAGAGGCGGGACCAGGAGCTGAGTCTCGACCCCTGCAACCACAATTAGGTGAGTACAATTAGGTGAGTACACATACACACAAAAAATAAGTGATTGTCCAAGGTGTCAGAATTGGCTCGTGGGTCGAGTGGTGTTTCACAAAGATCCATACTAGAACCGGTACTATTTCTTGTGTACGTTAATGACGTGACGGATGGGATAGTCAGATATATTCCTGTTTGCAGTGAAGAGAATACAAAGAGATAATAACAGGAAGATATACAAATGTCTGACAAGTGGCTATTAGAATTTAACATCGGAAAATGCAAAGACGACCGCAAACGGAGTACAGGCTCGGGGGACAGCGGATCCAAACCTTACTCAGTGAGGACCTCGGGGTGAACTTTGTACAAAACATACCGCTGAGGCTCATCAGCCGAATACCTGCCACAGCCGACGCGAGTGTGGCGAATATAGGATTATTTTCAGGAATCTAAGCAAGTAGTAGTTCGTGGTACTACATACGGCATAGGTCAGGGCAGTATTGGAGTACGCAGCACACTATGAAACCCACACCTGATCAGACATGTCAGAAAACTGGAGAGAGTGCAGAGATTTGCCACGAACCTAATTCTGGTGCTCATAGGTATATGATATGAGGAGAGATTAAGGAAGCTAAGCCTGCTGACATTAGATGACGGAGGGACTAAGGTAATATAATTAGACCAATCGTAATTATGTACTGAAAAGAACTGATGGGGTGGACAAGGACAGGAAACAGGAAGAGGAGGCGCAGTCTGAAGTGCTTTCTAACATACCTGGTAGGAAGTATTTCTTCAGCCTGAGTGGTCATGAAGAGGAGCGGCCTGGACAGGATAAGAATGGTAGAGGCAAGATTCAAACAAAGCTTGAAAATAGGGTACGATAGGGCTTTCGAAGCCAGAAGAGAGCAAATCCAGTAGCGGGGCCATTACCTGAGAATCAACCACATATAGGTAATTATATATAGGTGAGTACATACAGGTGAGGAGACACGCACACTCGCGCACACTCATGCTGAGATAATGATAAGGAAGATTTCAATGGAGTGATTGGGATTTGAATTCGCGGATTGGATTACTGGCCCTTCTCCTTAATCCACAGCACCAAAGTGAGTCATAAGGTTTTTCCCAGTCACGATCATCGGCAGGTTGGTGATGGCCACCAAGTAGGACCCGATCACGAGTTCTTAAGGAAAATTCCAGACCCGAACAATTCAGTGAGTAATTATAGTTACCATCGCCATCCTGCCCAGGATTTTGGTGGGGGAAACTTACAACTCTGGTGCAGTGAACTAAGACCACAATTTGGTAAAACCAAATCATGGGTTCGAAATTCTAGCACTCTACTGAATTTGCTATATTTTTTTATGCCTAGGGCACTAACAGTGTTGTAAAAACTCTGGGAAAAGCCGCTGTGAAGAGTTGTTACAACACCTGGAGAGCAACAAAATGCTATAACAAACATTTTTATTTCAGGCGAGGCTGTTTATGTTAAGCTACCATGACGGTCATTGAAATAATATATGATAGAAGCGAATGGGCACACTGGATTTACATTGATTTACAAATGATTTAGGCAGAGTACCTAATAAACGGTTAATCTGGAAATTAAATCTGAGTAATATGTAAAGCTAATTACTGTACAGACACGAATTAGAACTTATTGATTAAAAGAAAATATGTCTATGTGGGAATGTTACAAGTTCATTATCACAAGGATTAGTCCTGGCTTCAAAATTTTTAATTTTGTGTAGATTATCACAAAGCATAAATAAGTTTACACAGTTTGGTAAACGAAGCAGAAATCGCATGCAAAGACACGATCGAAGATAACTGCCATATTGAGCAGGTAGAATAATGTTTGATGGTAGCGAGGAAATGGAAAGCAAGCCTCGTGAAGCATCCCATCCTCTGCAGTAAACATACGTCTATTACTTCTGAATGACGTCGACAAGCTACTGACTGAAATATGAACATCGGGTTGTTACGAATGATTATTTGGTTTCACATTCGGCAAATTTCCTGTGTTCTGTTTACATTTCATAATATTGTGCTGCCTTTATGTATTGCATTTGTTGGCGTTAATGCATGGTAATTGACGTTAGCCTAACTAACCTAGATATCCAATAATATATGTTTTACCATATTAATTCACTGGGATCCTAATATCAATTTTCGTAATGCTTGTAATTTATGAATGTTATTTTCACTTTTTTCGTGAAGTTATATGAACCTATAATGACCTATATTTAACCACGAATAATAAATAAAAAACGACTGCAAAACGTCTGGCAACGAGGGAGTCGGAAACGGCAGGAAACGTTAAAATTTGAAGTTATCATTCATGGTGCGGGAATGGATTGGAATAATGTACGCTTATAATTTCCTTATGGTAGGCTTTAGAGGGAGAGATCGCATGACTAGCATAGGCTGTAAAACAATAAATAAAACGTCAGATAATGAAAGGGGCCTTTAAAACTGCTTTCAGATATGTAAAAAGGGCTTTGCCAACAAAGTTATTACAAGTTTATTCGACAAGAGGATCAGATGCAGCATGTCAGATCAAATTTGGAAGATGCTGTTTTAGTATGGTGTCCACACCCAGAAAAATCTGTAAACATATATAATCTTTTAAAACGCATGTATTTAGGCGTTCTTCATTAATTATTTGTCTTGTATATGTTATGTGAAGAAAAATTCTTGTGTTTCTATTAGCAGAAAGGAAGGCAAATGGAGGCATGATATACCAGACAGAAAATCGGGAAAGGATAGTAAAATTGATAAATGTAATTTTTGGCTTCTTCGACAGGAAAAACAAGAGGCCCTTGTAAAACCATATATATTTTCTAATAATGAAAAAGTTGTTGAGTATTTCATTAGTCACTAAATTTTGGCCCCTCTCCAACTTTGATTTTTTAATACACAAATAACCCGCACAAAGGAGAGAGGAGTTTACGACGACGTTTCGGTCCGACTTGGACCATTTACAAAGTCAGTGTGACTTTGTGAATGGTCCAAATCGGACCTAAACATCGTCGTAAGCTCCTCTCTCCTATGTGCGGGTTATTTGTGTATCGTTCCAGTCACGGTATTGTGCCTTTTTGTTATTTATTGATCTTTTAATGTGGACAGAGTGAAAGCAGAAGTTGTTAACTGAAAGGCGCAAAAAGAACATTTGTTATACTTTAAAAAGTTCTTAATAAGTTTTTTAGGATTAGTAATTTTAGACCGAGATCCGGAAAGTGTTGACCAATGACCATTTTTAGAAATCACGTCCACTCTGCGAGTAAATATTTATTAGCTCATGCTTGTGCATAATTATTTCATAGAAAAATTTCAAGAGCACGTGTCTTTGTTAATTATTAAAAGAATTATCAGATGAGTAATTAAAATAAGTTCTGTCGAACTGGAGTGAATAACGAAATAGTTAATCATGTAAGGTCCTGCAGAAAATAATCTGACGTAGTAGGACTAGACGTGGATCTAAGACTTGTTAGATAGATACATTTGTCATTGTAAACTTAGAAGTAAATGTCTTCATTGAAGAGTGGAGATAGATATTCTGTAATTCTCATGTGTTAAAATGTGTTAATTATTCATTTACAGTTAAAAGCAAGTGAGTGTAAATGTAAAAAAGTTTAATGTTACTGTAATTTAAAATACTGAATACCTTTTAGTTTTGCTTATACTGTGAATAGGCCGATTCTAAGCGATGATTTTTAAGCTTTAATTAATTTTCTCGACCTGTCTGCTTTTCTCATTAAATTTCATTTTTTATGTAATTTGTGTTTATTCGTGCAGTTTTCAAATAATATATTTGATCATCTTAATAAATTTAACGTACTATTGAGGTTGTTCGTTTTATCGCTTTCTTTCACAGCATTTTCTCACAGGTTTTGTTGCAGTCTCACACTCGCTTTGTTCTCTCACACATTCTGGTGTTTAAGTAAGTCTCTCTTGCACGTAATTTCGTGATTCTTATTCATATGGATACATTTTAAGACACGCTTCTCACGCTTCGTTCTCTCCACATGCGCTAATCAACACTCTGAATTCACCTGTCTTTAAACAGTACGCACTGAACAGGTTTGAATAAAGGATGTTTTTCTCCAGTTTACCTCGTTTGTCTCGCCTCTCCTCTTTTGAGAGGTTGGAGGGGCAAGGTGCGGCGCGTTTTCAGGACAAGCGAAGGTCAGATTAAGAGGAGGGCTCGTATCAAGGTACAAATTACGTGATCCAGCGTTGATATCAGACTAGTAATTAGCCCAAGACTGATAATTGTGACCCCGGCCGCTCCAGCCAGGCAGGCCAGAACCTCTCAAATCTTTCAAACTCTTCCGCCAGGGCTGGTTTCCATTCGTCTGAAGCCAAGGTTATCGGTGGAGTAATGACTGAGATTCATAGTTGCTTGGTAATGAACATTTCGACATGTGCTTCAGTTAAATTAATTAGATGACATCTGTTTATGTAAAAGAAACAGCAAACAGGTCTTCGCGAGGCCTGTACGACTCTTCCCGTGAAGAGGATCCACAGGAAAATGGAACTCTTAACTGGTGACTGATGCCAGATGGCCTTTTAATTACCGCTTGCTCCTCGCCTCGAGGCATATGGAGAAGGAAATTGCAAAGGGAGGATCTCTCCCAATAACCACGAGGGCAAGAATTTGATAATAATGTGTATTTGCAAAAGGTTTAATGATGAAAGTGAGGGAGTTGGTGGTGGTGGAGCGGTTGTTTGGAGTTGATGGGAGGGTGTTGTAGTAGCCAGGTGTAGTGTCAGGGTTCCTTGTCTTACACAAGCAAACTGTTACCTATTTTCGTATAATTAAGAGAGTCGAGGTTTTACATGAATAGATAATGAATTGTTGTTTTGTCCATGTATGAATACATCCCTGGCATTATATTTTATCTTCCTCTTGTTATATTGTAACAAAATAATAATAATAATAAAAATAATAATAATATGCACAAATATGACACTCATAAATCTCACGATCTCGTTTCTGTCTTTTAATTAAAAGTATAAAACAAAGTAAGCGGTCAGTTGGTATGAAACTAGCGCTGTTAACAGTGTGGTGTGAAGGAGTTCACTTCTGTGTATATTGGTAATAAAACAAAGGACCTAATCATCTGTGAGTCAGACTCGCTGGAAATATAATCAGACCTAGGCACTGTCAGACACAGTTATAGCAAATAGTATTAAATTTTATTTGAAAAGTTTCGGAATAAGTTTAGAATATGTGGTTGTATGAGTGTCCCCCCCCCCACACACTCTCCTCAGCAAAAACATATAATTTTCACAATGAGGATGTTTTGTTCGTCAGGAAATGTTAGTGTCTCCTGACGCGGGTCATTGTCATATGACAAACTATCCTTCTGAAAGTTTCCTGCAACTGGAAATATTTTCTATCTTTATTTTAGATTAGGTTATGTAAACCTACAGAAAAGTATTTTAACATCCGCACCAATAAACAAATTAAAGAAAATTCCAACACATCTGACAGCGCAGTCTGAACCAGCTAAAGCAAAGTTGAAATCTGAACGCTCATCATACATGGTGAGGAGCCACTCATTAGTGAAGCACCCACTGTCGTACCGGAATTAGGTTTTTTGATTCCCATCTAAAATCCGTGAATCACTACCTAGTGTCCTAGGACGACTATCCAATACTCTCGATAAACTGTTTCCCATACCTGTGTATATCAGGGAAATTTTCGCGATGAGAGAATAAATTCAGTAAAACTACCTCGTAGCTAATTTACATTTTTTCGATGCACTTGCTTTATTACTGGAATTATATATGCATTTTTTTTGTAATTATATTCACTAGAAGCGGAGAAAGTAATGCTATAATCAACATTTCCGCCCGTCCTTCTAACTCTCTCATCGCTCATGCACAGTTCGTTCGTTTCCGAATCCGGTCAAACATATTTCCCCTTCCCCGTTCCCGTCCCCCGCTCTTTTACACCCGTCATTTTCCTCTTAGTTTTTTTTTCTCCCCATTTTTTTTTTTACCTACTCTCTTCCTTTCTTTCCTCCATTTTCAGTTTTATGTTCTTCTCGAATTCTTTTCCATAACTTTCTTTCGTGTTTCTTTTTCCTCTTCTTCCATTTCTCTGTTCTTGCCTTTTTCAACTTTTCCCTCCCCATCTCCTATTCATCTCCCACTCTTTACCCCAGCTTCCTCCGGTTGTCTAATTCATCCAATCCCTGTACTTGAGTGTATCTTTCATACGGTTAACGCTCAACATCTCCCGAAATTTGCACGAATACCCACCGAAAGAAGTCCTTTCTTTAATTGGTTAATGGAAGCAGGAAGGTGATGTAAGTGCTACTCAGTGCTTTTGCTCCCGTCGGGGTTAACATACACTTCATGACCTGCAGAGTTGTCTCTGAGGTGACGGCGGTTCAGACATGCTTAGCAACCTGTGATTTGTCTATTGTTGCTACTTGTGACAGGCTGATTAATCCCCTGAAATTGCGTGGGAAAGAAAAAGTCTCAATGGGCAATTTTTGATTGATAAATGTACAGCTGTATGTTATGGGCAGTGGCCTTTTTCACTGCGTATTTTCCAATGAAATTTTGGAATTTTGTCAAGATTTATTCAATTTAAGTTTGAAGGAATTAGTTTCGATTACGTCTACACCTACAAAGCTGGACTGTGGTTCGTACGTAGGCTTGCGTGCGGCCGACAGTAACAGCCTGGTTGATCAGGTACTGATCCACCTGGCCTGGTTATGGACCGGGCCGCGGGGGCGTTGACCCCGGAACACCCTCCAGGTATACTCCGGGTATACAAAGATGACGCTCTTTGCACATATTGCGTCCATGTAAAGATGCGTATGTACATATGTATAAACGTATTTTATGTTATCTCATAAACCTTATTAAAAATAATTCCGTGAAACTTGGTACATGTTAAGGCTAATAGTCCGAATGTAACATTTGACCTTTGTTATGACATAGTGATTACATTTGACTTTTATTGTGACATAAGTGATTACGTTTGACTTTTGCTGGGATAAGGTAAGTTGGGGTTAGGGGGGGGGGTGTCTCTGCGAACCATCAAAAGGGTCTCCTGAGTAGCTTTAGGCTGACTTTTATTTCTCCTTCTTATCTTTTCATTTTCTTTTTGCTTTGTTTATTACAGTCACTCATCCGTCACACTCGCCTTCTTGTCACACTCAAGCAATCACTATGATTTACCGCAAGCAATCATTGCCATTTACACAGACTTCGTAATAACTTGTCTCCAGGTTTCGTTGCAGTATTTTTTTAAGTCATTTATCATATAACTCACTTGTCTTACATATGTTTTTTCTTGTATTGCTCTCAGTGATCAGAAAGATTCTTTTTTTCTTCCATGTATGAAATCGATTATTTTTAATCAGGCTTTTTTTTTCCATTTATCAGGGATATGAGACATGACTACTCACACTTAGTGTGGCAACGAAAAAGTGTTGTGAAATTATGTCGTTAGATGGGCATGGTTAGGGGCTGTACTAGGTAGGTATGGAGACATGGCGTAGCACAGCGAAGCTGGTTTGAGCATGAATTCTCTAGTAACGTAGTTCGTTAGGATCGAGAGAAAGAGAGGACGTTCTTCTGTTTACTGTGGATTCGTGTTAAAACAGAGCAGGCCGCAGAGCTTGCAGCTCATTTTCGCACCAAGTGAGATGTACGTTCAGAATTCAACATCCCTCCCCCCTCCATTTTTCTTTTTTAGCCACCTCATTGCCAGAAGTATCGCGGCCTGCTTTTCTAATTTGTTTATTTGGGATTAAACATACGATTTTATAGATTTATGTAACCGTACCTAAATTTTTATAACTTAATTTAAAATAATGATTATAGCAGTTAAACCGTGTGGGAAGTGGAAAGATATGTGGGCAGATAAAGGCAGTATACAAGTGCTGTAGATGGGCATGGTCAAGCTTGCAAGACATTAACTGTAAGGTTTAGAACACGTGCAGTCTTTTGAAGTGTATAAATCCTGTGCTACACAAATAACTACGAAGACTTTCACCAGGCCACAGGCCATTCAAGGGAGCTGGGCCTTTGTTGTGGAGACATATGCAACACTTTGGATATTTTATTAAGAAAACGTTTCGCCCAATAGGGGCTTTGACAAAGTTGTAGCCATGTGTTACATGTGTGTCTACTCCACAATCTGCCGGTATTGATATACCATGTACTTAATACACGGCCTTTGCGTGTGCATTCTTTTGCAGAGAGCCAGAAGTGACTTGGTATTCTTGTAGGCTGTCCACTTTGTAGTTAATTTTCACCTGGCTTAATGGTCAGCAAAAAGTATCACAGGTTCATGTGATCGTGTATAAAAACCTTTGTCAGAGGTTAAAGAATACTGTGCTGTCTCCAGAGACATTAATTATATCTTTCAGCCATAACATGACTTCGAAAAAATATCATTTTTTCCTTCATGATCTATGTATGGTGGCGCTAAATGTATTGGGTACACGGCTATAAGCAAAAATGTTATGCAGTGGTTGGTGGGCTAGAGCAGGTAGTATAATAGTGTGGTAAATAGGATTTGCGAGTTGGTTTGACCCGGTGTTGTAGATAGGCGTGGGCATTTGTTTTGACACGGTGTGGTAGATAGGCCTGGGTATTTGAGTAACACACTGAGTAATTGAAGAAGCCTTCACAGTTGAATATTCATTTATTTGCCTCTTATTAATCATTATTAATCATGAAGGCCTACAGTTGCAAACATTGTTTAGCAGCAACAGGTGTGGACGAGTAGACCAATAACACGCCACAAGCGTTAAACTTATTAGGTAAAAGGACACAAGTGCAGCTAATGTGACATTTTATTGTCAAGTCGTTATGGCTTGACAAAGCTCCTGGAGAGCGAAACGTTGCCACAGTAAAATGTCACATTAGTTGCACTTGTGTCCTTTTACTTAACAAGCTTCCAGCTTGTATAACAAAACGTTTTGCCACAGATTTTCTGGTTTAGTTACATATATGTATTTGAAATAGTGCAGTCATGTTTTACTTCTGACCTACGCGAAATAGCCGTCACTCTAGCCCATCTTTCACCTAAGTGCTTCGCTAATTCACGTTTTGAGTGCGTCTGTTAAGAGCTACTTGTGGTTTTTGTAGTTGCCCAGATGATGAAAGAGTGAATTTATCCACCCTTGAGTCATGTACAACTGACAGTACACCTTAAACAATATAGTTGAACGTCGCTTGACATGTCAACTGTCATTGTCATATGAAGACCTTGCCGTCTGGATGGTTGCGTGTGAGAGTCTGGAAGCGATTGTCAGATGACCTTAGGTGAGCGATCCTTGACCTTAGGCGATTATCGTAATTCTAGCAAAATGTTTGGGGTCAAAGAGGAAGAGATAGGGAAGATGGGGAATATTTGAGTCTATTGTGTAGAAAAGGTGAGTTTTAAGTACCTAGGGGAGAATTAGAGGTGGATAGTTATTGTTAACAGCCTTCAGAGTTGTCCTACTCTCGCAGCTGGACTGCGAGAGTAGGACAACTCTAGAGGCTGTTAACAGTAACTATGTGGTGCCCACATACATCTTGTCTGATCGGCACATACAACATTTTTAAGGTAATGATTTATTTGAGCTGAAGATTACGCATGCAGGTACGTGCACGCTCTCTCTCTCTCTCTCTCTCTCTCTCTCTCTCTCTCTCTCTCTCTCTCTCTCTCTCTCTCTCTCTCTCTCTCTCTCTCTCTCTCTCTCTCTCTCTCTCTCTCTCGCTGTGTGACCAGGTGTATTTAGCGCTCATATCACTAGTCCTGCTTCTCCAGTATCATAGCGCATAGAGGACGCGCTTCCTAATGCACTAGCAAGTTACGTTCATCAAATTACAAATTAATCGTTGATTACTCAGCTGTATGTTACAATCGTAACAATTAAAATTGTTAATTTAAGAGATAGTGATTTTATAAGCTAATGCGCAAGAGATAATAGGTAAGTGTTTACTTCAGAATAAATACGTACATTTATGAGAATATATTTATTCCCATAAAAATGGTTTTTAGAATCTAGATCTGCGGCTTCAAAGAAAAGTAAACCATTTCTGAGTCCAGCAATTTTTCAGTGTTGTCAAAATAAGTTGTTCCTGTTTGATATGAAGCCAGGTGATTTTTTATCACTTGCCTAATTCCAGAATCCGGTTGCAGTTGGTGTTATTATCAGAGCTGGGAACAATTTTAAGACATTGAGGGGTAATATATAGCCGTCATAACGAGGCGGATGTTGAAGCATTTTAGCCAAGTCGAAAAGCGGGAAATACGAAGATTTTAACATACGAACAGTGTAAAAAAGCTGTTGAGTTGGGACTTGAACGATAATTGCCATACTCTTTCCCTTTATAGTCTCGGAGAACTCGACAACAGTGGGGTGACGTAGTGTATACTTGGTACGCATCTGATAAATGGATCCATGGATGTGCTTGAAGCCTCTGGGGACGCACTGGTAGGGGTGGGTTATGCAGCTGTTCACTTAAGACAAGGTACATGAGTGTGCACCTTCTCGTAACCACTCGCTCGAACCGTACATGTGTACGTGTACTAATTTTTTTTTTCCGGAACATGTATGCCTGACCTACACGGCTCTCGGCCGTAGGATTACACAAGCATTATACTTACGTATTCGATTTACAAAGCACGTTGGTGTTTTAAAGTTTATCACTAGCAGCATGTTTCATAACCGTGAGGCCGGTCTGTAGTGTGACAAGATGATTGAATCATGCCCCAAGGACGGATGTATTATATAGGAAGCAGCGTAAGGTATGGTTCTAATAAATATACCTACTACCGGCATGATTGTACCTTTTGCCAGTCGTATCTTTCTGGAGTTGTGTGTTTAGTCCAATGAGCCATTCATAAATGTTAATATTAAGGGTACGATACTGTAATTATAGCCCCTAACCATACGTAAAAGAGAGAAATAGGAAGTCGGCGTTTATTAAGCTCGGCAATTGGTTATTCTCGCTAATTACTAGCTCCAGTATGATTCTCATGAAGCAGCAATTTCGACCACACTAAACGGGCAAATTAAAGGTGCGTTGGACAATTTACTTCTTTAGTCTGACGAAGAGAAAATCGTCGCTGCTGGCTGCCGGAGACTAATTTTTCTTGTCAAATTAGTGGTGAAGGAAGAGCAGCAATTACTAGAATTATAATTACAGTGAAGAGTGGAGCTTCGTCGTCCAGCCAGCCAGTCAACTTGTCAGTTAGACAGTAAGCAAGTTGAAGAGACATTCAGCCAACCTGACATTTACATAGCCAGCCAGTTAGTTAATAAGGCAGTCACTCTACTTTCCAGTATTTGTATAATAAACTACAACTGCGTAACATATCCAGTTGAGCAGTCTTCTAACTCGTCAGACTAGCATGCTAGTTAGACTAGAATTCTAGCCAGACTTAGGCTAGTTAAACAGTGCAGCTAACTCATTAATTAGGCAGTGAGTCAACATGTCAATGTAACACTACCAAGCAGGGAATTCTCCATTTAATAAGGTTACAGAGAATGCCAGTAGTAAGATCATCACTCACTAGTTATCCCACAAGACAGCTACCTAACTTGTTATACTTGATAAGTAGCCATACTGGTATAAAAATAGTCAGCAAGACATTTTGATTCTTAATTCTCACTCAGGACAGTAATTGTGTGTATCAAGTCATACAACAAAGACTGATTCAAAAATAAAGTAGTATGTCAGCTGCACCCTCAGTTATTATATCACTCATTTCTTTTTCACTACGCTTTCTTTCCCTCATTTTCCACTTGCCTTTCCCCCCTGCTCCTTCTCTAGTTCCTTTACTCTCTTGCTATTTACTTTTATTCTTAACTTCTTTCTTACTTCCCCCCTCCCCAGTCCCGTCCCTTGCACAAACACCCTTGCTCTCAGCTCAGACTTTAACATCTTATATGATGGAATGTGACAGGGAAACATAGCTAGCTATTGTTTCCACCATGTGTGTCTCATAAAGAATAGGGTAGCAGGCCATTGCTTGGCCCCATCCAGTCCTCCCAGTTTTGCTAAATAGCAGCTTGCCCTCTTCTGGTCCTCTCTCGATGCTTCTCACATATTTTGATGCTCCCCTCGTCTTCACAGTTCATTGCCACCTTGTTCCCTCGCTCTCCGTTAACATTAATGAAGTCAATAATGATATCTACATGAATATGCAATGCAGTGCAGATGGAGTTGAATGGAGACGTTCGTGATTTTTTTTTTTAGTGACAACGCGCATCGTTTAGATTCCGTCTATCGGTTCAAAGTTAAGTTGTGTTTTGTTGCTAAATGTTGAGAATTAACGGCTGCAACCGTCTCCAGGCATGTCGACTCTGGCCAAGGGAGGCAGACAGTCCACTGTCAGGGCTTGGGAGGCAGACAGTCCACTGTCAGGGCTTGGGAAGCACAGTCCACTGTCAAGGCATGGGAGGTAGTCAGTCACGCAGGTCTTCCACTAACAGGGCATGGGAGGCAAACAATCACGCAGGTCGTCAGTTGTCGATTATGTCAGAAAATTTATCATTAAAGGTTACCTTGATAGTTTATCATTACAATTCACTGCCAAGGTACAGTGTCAGGGTTCACTTGAGTCTATCTGAAGGTGTATCAAGGTTTACCGTTAGTTACCGCGGTAAGTTATTGTTAAGAGTCATTATCGCTTTTGTTAACTGTTATTACCGCGTTTCCAGATTTTACTGCTTGAGTTCATTGTATGACTGATTAGTATATTCAGGCACTGAGATTATCTAAAGTAAGGTTTAGTATAGGCTGTAGAGAGGTCAAACTAGGATCTGTTCCTCGCTGAATTTTAATTTCCTCTACTGTGTTCACAAGTTCCCCCGTCTGTCAGCTGCTTACTGCATAATTGCCTTAAGTACGTATTATATCCTGTAATAACCTATTGAGCACTTACAGCTTCCGATGCTTTTAAAAAGCTTAAATGATGCTGAAGGTTAATAATTTATGTTTAAATATGTTCAATTAGGTGGTGTAAGCGGTTTGAAGCGAATGTGCTTCCTGGTGTGCTCAATCATGTTTTCGCAGGATGTAATTTGGGGATAAAAACTCGAAGTAGTGATGCGTAATTTGATGTTGGCATGCATAAATGGCAATACCTCTGATTCACTGTCGAAAGTTTGCCCAAGGATGGAACTAATGGCTAGTATGTAGTGCTCCTACCACAGTATTCTAATTTTTGTTCCTCGGAAAACTGCTGAATCTACTTGTAATGCTGTTACTTCTACGCTTAATTTATTTCATTTTGCTCACAGTGCTGCTATTACTTGCGATGTTTTTTTCCTCCCTGGAAATAATGCTGTATTCTGCCTCTTTATAGTGAGTTTAGCTCTTGTCAATTAACCTTGTTATTTTGATAATTAACGTTGCTGTCTGGACCCTTAGCGTTGCCGAATTGCCGCTTAGCTTTGCTGTCTCGTAACTTAACATTGCTGTCTTGTCCAATGACTTGCTGCCTTGCCCCTTAATAGTACTGCCTTGCTTCCCTTAATTGCCACTGCTGTCTTGTCTCTTAGCTTTTATGACATGGTCCTTAACATTGCTAGCTTGTTCATTAGCTTTCCTGACATGGTCCTTAACATTACTAGCTTGTTCATTAGCTTTTCTGACATGGTCCTGAATGAAAATTATATATATATATATATATATATATATATATATATATATATATATATATATATATATATATATATATATATATATATATATATATATATATATGAAGATTGAGACACTTATGCAGCATATGGGAATCTTTATTCAGGAAACGTTTCGCCACACAGTGGCTTCATCAGTCCAATACAAAGAGGAAGGCGTAAGGAGAGGAAGAGTGTGAGGTAATCAATCCCTCAACCTGGAGTCGATGTGTTCAGTCCATCAATCTTGTAGAATGTACAGCATAGGGCCGTAGACGTGGCTTATATACTGTAGTGAGGTGAGGTGAAGTAGGCGGAGGCGGGGTCATAGTGGTACCATCCACTAGTCGAAGTAGGTCTTCGTCCAAAGGTTGAACAAGTGTTGAAGAATTCTTTGTAACAAGATCCCATGATGCTGCAGTGTCTGACAGTTGCGATGAATGGTTTGTAACAAGATCCCATGATGCTGCAGTGTCTGACAGTTGCGATGAATGGTTTGAAAAACCACTGCAGCATCATGGGATCTTGTTACAAAGAATTCTTCAACACTTGTTCAACCTTTGGACGAAGACCTACTTCGATTAGTGGATGGTACCACTATGACCCCGCCTCCGCCTACTTCACCTCACCTCACTACAGTATATAAGCCACGTTTACGGTCCTATGCTGTACATTCTACAAGATTGATGGACTGAACACATCGACTCCAGGTTGAGGGACTGATTACTTCACACTCCTCCTCTCCTTACGCCTTCCTCTTTGTATTGGACTGATGAAGCCACTGTGTGGCGAAACGTTTCCTGAATAAAGATTCCCATATGCTGCATAAGTGTCTCAATCTTCAACTTGTCGGTTTTTCAAACCATTCATCGCATATATATATATATATATATATATATATATATATATATATATATATATATATATATATATATATATATATATATTGCTTAAATAGCAACTCTCTTCTTGCCGAATAAGGCAAGCAAAATTTTGTGAATGCAATAATTTCGCAAAAATCATTCTGAACCTAACGAAAAAAAATTTCATTGTGTTTATTTATTAAATTATTGTAAATTTATCTAATATATATTTAGTTCGATTAGGCTAAAATAAATTGCGCTTGTTATATGAAGGTTAGGTAAGTCTTCTAAGGTTCTTTTGGTACAAAATCATTGCTATGCTATGCTATGGCTCTAGGTAAGACCCCAAGAAGGGGTGAGATGGGAAGTGTGGATAGAGGAAGAATAGGTTGGTTAGAGGAAGGGTTTTTGTAAGAGGGAAAGAACCAGGGCTTAACCCAGTGGCTGAGTTGATGGCGATTCAGGAGGTCGTGCGCAACTTGGGGACTGGAGGGGGGGGGGAGGGGGCGACAAAGCGTGATCGCAGGTACAAGGGCGATATTAAAGGTCCATACCTGTGAGTTACAGGTTAGTGATTCAAGATTTTAGCAAGGTTATTTGTATATAGGAATTGGGTCAGGTGCTAGTAGAGAGTAGAAGAGGTTGTGTGTGTTTGCAGGTCTGCGTAGTTCGTCATCTAAGTATGAGGTCCAGTAGTCATGTCTGGTCTCTAGTCTGTCTGTTTGTCGCTAAACAATTTCCAGTACACGTTTAGTGCAGGGATGTTTGCACGGGCGTGAATGGACTCACTTGTGATGAATTCATCCCAGCAGGTGTAAACACCCAGCGTAAGGCTTTGTTCTGGATGCGTTGTAATTTACGTTGGTTTGTCACAGCTGCTAGGGAGAGGGCTAGTGGGCAGTAAGTTATTAGTGGACGAATGAGGGTTTTGTACAGGTGTATTTTCGTTTGTATGGAGGCTTGCCTTAGCTTGAATAGCCCCGATAAGGCCTTGGATGCAACGGCTTGCTTCTGGTTGATGTGTAAGTGTATTCGCATGTTTTGGTCTAGAAGTACTCCTAGGACGTTGGTTGTCCGTGAGTCAGGGATGTTGGTGTGGGTATCAGCTATCCTGAGTGTTACTGGAGGGGGTGGTTCACGTTTCCTGTAGTGGAAGTAGGTTATTTTGGATTTTGCAGGGTTGGTTTTAATTCTGCATTTTTGTTGCCAATGTGTGATCTGGTCTACTTCGGCTTGTGTTCTGCGGGCTAGAGTGGTTATTTGATTGTGTGTGGTGAGTTGGGTGATGTCGTCTGCATATGCAAGTGTGATGGTGGAGTCAAAGGCAGGTGTTGGGATGTCGTTGGTGTAAAGGATGTAGAGGGTGGGTGAGAGGACTGAACCCTGAGGAACTCCAGCATATAGTGGGAAGTACTGTGAGAAGCATCCCTGGAACTTAATCCTCATGGTCCTATCATCTAGGAAGTTACAGAGTAGTTTGCTGATAGTCCGAGGGAGGTCGAAGTTGGTACATAGCTTAAACTTTAGACCATTGTGCCACACTGTGTCAAAGGCTTTTTCTACATCTTTAGCTACTAGAGCTGTTTTTTTTCCCTTGGTGTTGGTTTATGTGGATGTAGTTTAGAATTAAATTGAGTGCGTCTTGGGTGGAGCGGTTTGATCTGAAGCCAAATTGGCCATTATATAGGAGGGAGTTTGTTTTGAGATGTCTACGTAGTCGTGAGTTTATGATTTTTTCATAAATCTTTCCCAGTACTTCAAGCAGGCTGATGGGGCGGTAGTTTTTTGGGTCAGAGTGGTTTTTATTAGGTTTTGGGATGAGGATAGCAGTGGCTGCTTTGAAGAGAGTGGGGAAGTAGCCGGATGCTAGTGATGCATTGAGTGAAGGCTGAGATGATGGAGTCAGGGAGGTGTTTTAGGATGATGTGGTTGATGCCGGAGGCTCCTGGGGCTTTTGGAGGGAGGCGCTGAATGAGAGTTTTAATGTCATAGGCTGTGATGGGGGTGTCCAGTTCCTGAGTGGCAGTGAGTGAGTCAAGTTGTATATACCTATCAGGTGTCGTTAGGTGTACGTGGTCAGTGTTCCATTGGTCTATTTGTTGTGTATGTGGCAGAGTGTCTGGTAGTGGAGGGTGTGGGTGGAAAATGTTCTCCCATATTTCTTTGAAAATGTTTGTTGCTGTTTGTGGGTCGGTGATGTTTCATTAATTTTGACATTAACATAAATGAAAAAATATATCTTCAAACGTATAAGAGAAAATGAGTTCTTGTTAATTGACCAATTTTACCTATTCAGCAGGACATATATATATATATATATATATATATATATATATATATATATATATATATATATATATATATATATATATATATATATGTCGTGCCGAATATGTAAAACTGGTCAATTAGCAAGAACTCAATTAAAATTAAGTCCTTTCTGAAACTTTCTCTTATACGTTTAAAGATATATTTTTTTCATTAATGTTAATGCAAAAATTTTTAATTTTGCACCAAAAGAATCTTAGAAAACTTACCTAACCTTATTATAACAAGAGCAATTTATTTTAGCCTAACCCAACTAAATATATTTTAGATTTGTTTACAATAATTTAATACTAAACAAACACAATCAAATATATTTTTTTCGTTAGGTTCAGAATGATTTTGGCGAAATTATTGCATACACAAATTTTCACTTGTCCTATATGGCAAGATGAACGTTGCTATTTAAGCCAAGATCGCAAGTTCTGCCTATTCGGCACGACATATATATATATATATATATATATATATATATATATATATATATATATATGCAATAAGATCACAGTAAACAGGTGATTTCAGAATATGCAAAACAACCACTCTGAAAGAATAGAGAAATTCCAAGCGCTTTCGTGGTGACTACTCACATTATCAAGGAACTTGATAATGTGAGTAGTCACGAAAGGGCTTGGAATTTCTCTATTCTTTCAGAGTGGTTGTTTTGCATATATATATATATGTACATACACACTGAAGGGCAGGAGAACAAGTGGGGATATGATAAAGAATATAATACTGACAGGAATTGACAGGGGCGAATAGGGAGATGTTTCAGCGATGGGAAACAGGAACACAAAGGTACAGCTAGTTGAAACCTCAGATAAGTCATAAGGATGTTAGGAAGTATTTCTTCAGCCTTAGAGTTGTCAGGAAGTGAAACAATCTACAAAGTTAAATGGTAGAGGCAGGACCCATACATAGCTTCAAGAGGTACGATTTGGCTATTGAAGCCATGAAAGTGGAGCTTGTAGCGACCAGCGAAGAGGCGAGGCCAGGAGCTGGGACTCGACTCCTGGAACCACTTATAGGTGGGAACACACACACACACACACACACACACACACACACACACACACACACACACACACACACACACACACACACACACACACGCGCGCGCGCGCGCGCTACATCTGCTAAGTACCTCATGTCGATGACAATTATGAGGGGCGGGGACAAAGGCAGTAGTCACCACACAAGTGTTGTGGTTTGAGTTTTGGGAACGCTGTGTTGCATATAACAACCACCATTTCCTCAGCACCGCCCTTCCCTTAAACAGTTAAAAGGGTAATTAAGCAAGCCACAATGGTTTCAAGTGGGAAGACTCGTACACGGAGAACCCACTTTGCGGCAAACATTCGTGCAATAGTAATAACTTCATTATTGTTTATAGCTTCTCTCTACAGAGCCGCACTTACTACGGGACCGCCCTGGAAACTCGACGTGAAATTTTATATATTACTGGCAATTAAAAGTTGGCGAGTAATGGATGGGTGACTCGAGCCGTCTCACACGAACATTGTTTTTTGTGTACACGATGAGGCGACTCTAGTCGTCTTTACACGAACGCTGTGTTTGTGTGCATGCTGACGCGGGTAGTCCACACGGGTAATTGCTACTGTGTATTGGCCTCGAGAATTAAAGCACCACATTACAGCCATTTTCTATCTGTAATTAGTGAGGTGGTGCTGATATAAAAGAGCTGTAGGTCATTCCACGGTACAAGCTTCATTTTTTACGACCTTTTGCATGTTCTCATTATAATAAATCCCGGTAAACTAGTTATTTTTACCGGCTGTTATCATTCAGAAACAGGTGACAAATTGGGCCTTAAGGAGACGCAGTGCTGGATTTAACCTGCTTAATGTTCAGTTAGTACTATGGCCAACTTTTTATTAAATTATGTACTAAAAAATACGCACAAAGGAGAGGCAGAGTAGTCTCGCCTCGCGTGGTTGGCTTTGTTTGGCCACGGAGTGTAAGGCACGAATGTCAACATCGACCCTCTGATCTGTGAGGGTGTGAACCAAGTGTATATTTGTACAACTGTATCTGATGCTAATACGAACATCTTGACGTGGCAAGATCTTACTTATTGTTTACATTTTTTTGTTCTTGTTTAGAAATTTGAGGCCGGTTTCTAGATTTGTGCCTAAGACAGAGCAGAAAGGAAGATTCGTACTTGAAAGACGACCTTTATCGCACTGTTTAATCGCTAACAGCTCGACATATGCATTCAAATTGAATTTGTTATTTTCTTTAAAAGGATAAGCTTATTTAGCATTCTCTATACCAACGTGTGGACGGTAGCGCGAAAAGTGTAAGAAGTGGACCCTAGAAACTAGGCAACTAACAACTAACCTGAAATTCTGTGAAAAAACTTAAAACGATGTTTCAGCCCGTCTTGCCAAGTATGAACCAGTAGGCCTGCTGCGGTGTTCATTTATTTTTAAATTCTTATTAGGTTCCCAATATTTTTGAATACTGTACACTTGGATAGACACATTTACAGTACAGTAAATTGTACACTTGCATGCTCTTTTTTTTTGTATTTCTATGACCTCGTTTCACATATTACAAATCCTCGATCTACCTGTCTTTGCTAGCAGTTTCAGCGGTCTTGTAGAGCTGTGTGTGATTTTTTTTCTCACTGTAAATATGTGTATAGGTAAAATTTTGGTATGACAGTGTGGCCCCCCATCAGTGTTGTACTAGCTAACCTGCACAGGTTAGGTAGTGCAACCGTTGCACGCCCTTTATGCCCAACAATGTGGGTTGGCTTCAGTGTGTGGATTATGCCCTACACATAGCACCTAGGTTGGTTCCACATCACAGACCTACAGAAGAAACTCATCACAGTTGAGTATTCCATTAAATTCGCTTTTGTAGTGGAATGTGAAGATAATGTTCTCCTCCTAGATGTACAGTACCTGTCCATATCGAACCGAAACGTCGTCATAAGTTTCATTCTCCTATGTCCGGGTTGTTTGTGTACTATCATTTAGTATGTTCCGAAAACCAACTAATAAGAGCGATTTAATGCACTTCCACTCGAACCATAAGGCAAAACCTCGAGTTGTCAGTGGATTCTTTCTGAGAGTCTAAAGGGTATGTAACCCTGAATACCTTGAGGAGGAAATTGACTACATTCACCAGGCCTTTTCTGAATTACACTTGCCTTCTTATTATATCATTGACATCGTGCTCTGGGGATCGACAGCACACCTAAGCTTGACGAATCTCGGAAAAGATTTAAATTCCCCTACAGTAAGGTGGCTAATAACATATCCAGTGTCTTCTCTTAGTCAAGTGTTAGAGCAGCCGCAACTACCAACACTACCAGTAGTGGATGAGAGAAAATGTGTGGGAGATACGGCTAGAACCATAAACCCCCGTGTCATTGGGCATAAATACGGAGAAACATGAAGCGGAGTCGTACCAAATTTATCAAGGGAAATGATTTAAATAACGCCGTTAAGAATTTGTGGTCACTTGTCTTGGCAACAGATAACACGGGAAACTTCAATATCTAAATAGTTATGAGTAAATTGACGGTAGGCCTTGAGGACAACGTTCAGGTGATGCCAACATCTTTATTGTGCATGTACACTACTAAAGTTTGCCTTCATGCAACTACATATTTCCCTGTATAGATATGTCTGTATTGGATTGATAAAGGCCCCTCCATAATCAATTTACCTAACGCTGTATAACTGTGTCTGTTACACGTGTCATATACTGTAGCCTTTGAAAAGTTAGCATAGCATTGATAAGTTTTAACAGAGATCTCAGTCTCAAACTTTGTGACGGAGTATACCTCCTGTCTCCTTGTGTTTGAACCTCCGCGTTTGAGTCTGTCGACAACTCTCAAATACATTACACACACACACACACACACACACACACACACACACACACACACATGGTAACGGGGACATGGTAACGACATACAAAATACTGAGGGGAATTGACAAGGTGGACAAAGACAGGATGTTCCAGAGATTGGACACAGTAACAAGGGGACACAGTTGGAAGCTGAAGACACAGATGAATCACAGGGATGTTAGGAAGTATTTCTTCAGCCACAGAGTAGTCAGTAAGTGGAATAGTTTGGGAAGCGATGTAGTGGAGGCAGGATCCATACATAACTTTAAGCAGAGGTATGATAAAGCTCACGGCTCGGGGAGAGTGACCTAGTAGCGATCAGTGAAGAGGCGGGGCCAGGAGCTCGGACTCGACCCCCGCAACCTCAACTAGGAACTAGGTGAGTACACACACACACACACACACACACACACACACACATACACACACACACACATACACACACACACACATACACACACACACACATACACACACACACACATACACACACACATACACACACAAACACACACACACACACACACACACACACACACACACACACACACACACACACACACACACACACACACACACACACACACATATATATATATATGCAAAGCAACCACTGTGAAAGAATAGAGAAATTCCTTGTTCCTTGATAATGTGAGTAGTCACGAAAGCGCTTGGAATTTCTCTATTCTTTCACAGTAGTTGTTTTGCATATTCTGAAATCACCTGTTTACTGTGATCTTATTGCATATATATATATATATATATATATGTATATATATATATATATATATATATATATATATATATATATATATATATATATAATACGGAAAATTTATTTACCAGTAAACTTAATTATCAGTATTGATAATGTTATATACGAATTTGATTTATCATTGGTTGAAATTAAACTAAATTTAGATAATATTAAATACTGATTAGTTATTGTGGTAATAAATATAATTGTGAACAATGGTTATATGATTTTTTTGAGGATAATCGTGCATAATTACCAAAAATTGAAGTTAATACTTTTGTAATCATTCTTGGTCATTATACACAATGCAGAGTGCAATCTTAAGTTTAGTTATTGTATCATTAGTTATTATATGCTCCTTCTGTATATTACTAAGCTTTTTGGTTCTTGGTTTCTTGAAAGGGGTGATTTTAATGCCGGTGAAGGCTCCTAAATCTACGAATAGAAATCCTCCTCTTCCTTGAATCAAACTCAATTACCTCTCATTCCCTATGAATATAATTATTTGACTTGGTTTGCACAAACTTTGTTGGCCGAAAAGATATTTCTGTAAGTGATTGGAACGTAATCGCTAAAGCGAATTATCCTGAAGGACTGAGATATGACCATACCTCTAAAATTAACTGAAAAGCTATAATTATAGAAGTAATAAGTAAAATCTATAGAGTGACGTGTTATAAAATATTGACACGATCAATAAACCCACAAATGCAGTGTAATGAGATGTCACTATAGGATCGCATTACCCTGTATTTGTGTCTTTATCCAACAAGTAAAATCTAATTAGTGTCTATAAGTCATGAGGGAGCTTCGAATGATGGATAAAATTCCGTGGAACCTAAGAGAAGAGGCAGAAGGGTATCCATCCCAAAAGGAGGAGGAAAGCAAGGCGGTGGAAGGCGTGCCTTAGCTGTGTTTGTTTCTGTTTCTGCTGAAATATTCGACGTAGACCGCAGCAGAAACCCTGTCAGCTGTTGATTGCAGTTGTGAGTAGTTCCTCCCAAATGACGCAATTAATGACTCGTTAGTCAGCTGCAGTGTAGTTAACCACGATTCTCTCTCATACATATATCCATGCATGCATACATATACATACATGCATATATATATATATATATATATATATATATATATATATATATATATATATATATATATATATATATATATATATATATAAACACAGAGGTAGGGTGACCAAAAAACGAGGAAACACATTCATCGCCATTCAGTCGCTGTCTTTCCAGAAGCCTGATGACACTGTAGTTCAAATGGCTCTTCGAAATGTAACATCATTACCCATCTTTTAAAGTAAAGTCACAATAATTCCAACTTCTAGGGCTCAGTTCGACTTACAAGTTTTCCTGAATGCCTCCAACAGCAGGTCACAAAGACCACTTGTCTCCACTACAAGCTAACGCCCACACACAAGCTTGATGTATGCTCAAACCCCTAGAACACAGAACCCCCCCCCCCTACTCCTTCCAACATTTCCTGGGACGACACCGACCCCTCCCACCCTCAATCCCAGATTTATACACCCTTTTAATCATCGTATTTTCCTCCATCTCAAAGTGCCCAAACCAACTGAACAGCCCCTCGGCCTTCTGAATTATACTTTTTTGTGACCCCATACTTAATCTCCAGGCAGGAAATTCTCTGCATAATGTTTACACAATACATTCCATTCAAATGCGGCATCACTGCCTCCAGCATCCTCCTCGCTGGAACATGTTAAACCCATGCCCCACACCCATATAACAGCGTTAGTACCACCATGCTCTGATACATAACCATTTTGTTTCATCCTGCTTAAGACACATCTAGTATAGTTTTTGTGGTATTGCCTTAACTATCATCATCCTGATTACTTTGTAAAGTTGTGCTTCAATACGTCTTTACCAAGTAACTACGTACGGTGGACCGACCATGTAATCAGGGTGGATTGACTTCCACCACAAGTATTCGATGGAACATCTATCATGGGATAACTCAGATTAGCATTCACCTGCTACTATTATGTCGGCCGCTACTTGGTGAGGAAGCGCTGATGCTCTTTTGTGCCAAATCAGGATAAGGCTGTACCATGACTAAAGCATTACGAAGGTTCGTTCAGCTATGCATCCTGCTACTACGTGTTGTGACATTAGAGCTGTTTCTATAGTTTTCTTACGATTAGAGTATATCGTATCGGGGAGAGGAAACCTGTGCACTATGGAGGGCCTGTAAGGGCGAGACTATTTCACACTTTCAATACTACCAGACCCAGTGTTTCTTAACCTGACTGAGACGAATACATCATTCGCACGGCCACATCAGTTTTATATCAGTAAGAATTAAAAATCTCTACTGTGATCTCTTCGCCCCTGATTCTCTCTGATCTCTTCGCCCCTGATTCTCTCTTACTGGTGTCAAAATACGAAAGACAGCGAGACAGATTTAGCTCCCCCCCCAAAAAAAAAAAAAAAAAAAAAAAAATTACTTCTACTACTCGTTATTATTCACTAGTAGGACTATGTTATTTGGTTATAAATTCATATATTCTAAAATATCCCTTGAATGTTTACGGATATATGTCATTTTCTACTTGTCAAATATTCCTACTACCATATTCAACCGTCATATTCCACTCCACGAATGTACCTGTAACCTCGTTCGGCTGTCGGTTGAAATAATGTATATAAATGCACACATTTCACTTCTGACTGGACGCACCATTAATTTTTCAATAAAAGTTCTTTACATTTACCGTGAGCTCATTGATTGTTCGTTGAAAGTGTATATATTGTTGGAATACGAAGTAACGCTTAAGTGTTATTTTATGACCACGCTATTAAATCAGGCACATTAACTACCAGTTTCCACACTAACAGGCAATTTGAACTTAAAGACAGTCATTGTTTGTTTTCTTTTATTGGGAAGTTCATTCGCAATCCAAACAACTGACAATTTAGTTAGATTTACGCGATTTATCTAAGCAAAAAGCTAGTTTAAGAAATATTTATTTTTACTAGTCCAGCTGTGCTAATGGCATCGTTAACCGTGTCTATTAATCACAGAGTAAAACTCGTTATAACCCTAAATTTGTTTCGAAATTACATACATTGACCACCAGCTTTTATCTGGACGAGAAAGTTTTGATAATTTCTTTTTTATGCTTAACCATTTTGTATAGCCTTTCTCCACACATTAGTCAGTTTAGACAGGAGAAACTCAATTTGGGGCATTGTTTTTTAATAAGCAATCTTATTTCGAACGGTAAATATGTTTAGACATTGGAGAATAAGCGAAATGTTTACATTTGTCTGAGACGGGAGGAAACTCGAACCTATGATCTATGGGACGAAGTACGCAGTACTATACACACCACGCCAAACTAGACAGTACCCTGGCGCCCAGGAAAGCTAGGTGTTTGATCCATAGTAGCTGGCACCAGTCTGGTCATTAGTTTTTCATCTCTCCCGCATACATCGACCAGCGAAAGATATTAGAATGATTAAATACTGTAAAACAAGACGAAACATACGAACCTACAAACTTTGGGACAGACTCTTCCGGCCTGAGATGTAAGTTTACATATACTATAAATATATGTACAATATTTCACCTTTTTTTTCGTCCAACATTTACTGCTCGATCTAATCCACTATTTTTAATATTTAGAAAACACTATTGACTTTTGGAATCTGGCTTGAGCCTGGCAAGAAATATATATACTCATGGTAAGTATCATTTGTGCGAGTGTTTTCCTTACAGCGAGTAAAGTGCTTCATAACACCAAATTGAAACATGTAGATCTAGGATGACGCATGTTTTCCATGCACATATATTTTCTTTTATTATCTCTGAAAAAGTTGTTTACTTTGATATAACTAACGAGTATTCTCACAACCATTTTTACATCTTCGTTATCAACCTCTGGTCTCCGTATCTTATATTTGTATTTCTCAAGGTATTTTTGGAATTGCTGCCGAGCGGCCTAAGTTTTAGAGGGATTTACAATATATTACTTTTGCAGTTTTCACGAGAGTATTAGTCGTTTAACTCAAGATAAAAATAAAATATTAACAAGTATTATTTTTCATATTGTTTTAGTAATAAGTAAAGAAAGATTATTTTTTTGCGACCAAGGAGCGCTCCAAACTTAAGGTTACTCCAGGGTTACTAAGAGTACAGTGGTGAAAGTCGAGGTAGGGGAAAATATATGGCTGAGAGATTTTCATGAATCAGTGTTGGCAGGGTTGGTGAGGGGTATGAATCTCACTGCATCTAAGGGTGCTATTACTCCAGCATAGTGAGGTCAGCCACTTGCGGGGTCCCTTGGCAATCGTTTTATAACAGGGGAATAGTTGAAGAGTGCGCATGCGGGCTGCAGAAGAACGGTATGGTGTGAAGAAGTTAAGCTTTACATTTATTGTATGTTGCAGCAGCATCATACCACACGTTTACTGACGCATATTCACATTTTTTTTTGTATGTTTAAAGAGGAAGGACGAACCCAGATAGAGAAAAATCACTAGATGAGCACTGCGGATTTTGATCTCGCTTTGAGAACGTCTTCAGTAGGGCCAAAATACACAGTACTCATCAATTTTATTGTCTCCATGTGGGCCTCTTTATGTCATTGAAGAGTGTTTGTTATCTGTACATACGTGTGTGTGTGGGGGGGGGGGTAGGGGTGCTTGTGTACGTGCACGTACTCGCCTATTTGTGATTCTAGGGGTTGAATCTCACCTTTTAGTCTTGTCTCATAATTTGCCACTTGCTGAATTTACTTCCTTTTTTTTTCTTTGCCCAATGTCCCTTTTCATACCTGTTCTTAAAAGTATTTATAGAGCCTGCTTCCACTACTGCTTCGTTTAGGTTATTCAGATTCATGACCATTCGCAGACAGAAGAAATACTTCCTTATATCCCTTGCTCGCATGTCTGTTCGAGTTCACCTGTGATCCTGTGTTTCCAGCTGCTGGAACAATTTATCCTTTTCAACCCTATCAAGTACTTTGAGTATTTTGTATGTTACCATGTCTCTCCCAGGTTCAATTCCATTAGCCTATGATAGCTTATTTTCCTTAGCTTTGGGACTAGCCCCGTTACATATCTCTGCACTTTCTCCAGATCCTTAACGTGTGTGTGTGTGTGTGTGTGTGTTAGTTACCATTTTGTCCTAGGCACATGTCGATTAGACACTAGGCCTGGTGTGTGTGTGTGTGTGTGTGTTACCATTTTGTCCTAGGCACATGTCGATTAGACACTAGGTCTGGTGTGTGTGTGTGTGTGTGTGTGTGTGTGTACTCACCTAGTTGAGGTTGCAGGGGTCGAGTCCAAGCTCCTGGCCCCGCCTCTTCACTGGTCGCTACTAGGTCACTCTCCCTGAACCGTGAGCTTTATCATGCCTCTGCTTAAAGCTATGTATGGATCCTGCTTCCACCACATGGCTTCCCAAACTATTCCACTTCCTGACTACTCTGTAGCTGAAGAAATACTTCCTAACATCCCTGTGATTCATCTGTGTCTTCAACTTCCAACTGTGTCCCCTTGTTGCTGTGTCCCATCTCTGGAACATCCTGTCTTTGTCCACCTTGTCAATTCCTCTCTGTATTTTGTATGTCGTTATCATGTCCCCCCTATCTCTCCTGTCCTTCAGTATTGTCAGGTTGATTTCCCTTAACCTATCCTCGTAGGACATACCTCTTAGCTCTGGAACTAGTCTTGTTGCAAACCTTTGCGCTTTCTCTAGTTTCTTTACGTGCTTGGCTAGGTGTGGGTTCCAAACTGGTGCCGCATACTCCAATATGGGCCTAACGTACACGGTGTACAGAGTCCTGAACGATTCCTTATTAAGATGTCGGAATGCTGTTCTTTGGTTTGCTAGGCGCCCATATGCTGCAGCAGTTATTTGGTTGATGTACGCTTCAGGAGATGTGCCTGGTGTTATATTCACCCCAAGATCTTTTTCCTTGAGTGAGGTTTGTAGTCTCTGGCCCCCTAGACTGTACTCCGTCTGCGGTCTTCTTTGCCCTTCCCCAATCTTCATGACTTTGCACTTGGTGGGGTTGAACTCCAGGAGCCAATTGCTGGACCAGGTCTGCAGCCTGTCCAGATCCCTTTGTAGTTCTGCTTGGTCTTCGATCAAATGAATTCTTCTCATCAACTTCACGTCATCTGCAAACAGGGACACTTTGGAGTCTATTCCTTCCGTCATGTCGTTCACAAATACCAAATACCTCTCCTCGTAGAACATACCCCTTAGCTCCGGGACCAGTCTAGTTGCAAACCTTTGCACTTTCTCTAGTTTCCTTATGTGCTTGGCTAGGTGTGGGTGTGTAGGGTGTGCGTGCGTGCGTGCGTGCGTGTGTGTGTGTGTGTGTGTGTGTGTGTGTGTGTGTGCGTGTATGTGTGTGTGTGCGTGTATGTGTGCGTGCGTGTATGTATGTGTGTGCGTGCGTGTGTGTGTGTGTGTGTGTGTGTGTGTGTGTGTGTGTGTGTGTGTGTGTGTGTGTGTGTGTGTGTGTGAATACTCACCTAGTTGTGGTTGTAGAGGTAGAGTCATTGCTCCTGGCCCCTCCTCTTCGGTGGCCGCTACTAGGTCACTCTTCCCGCTCCATGAACTCTATCATACTTCTTCATAAAGCTGTGTATGGATCCTGCCTCCACTACTACATCACTCCCCAGACTGTTCCAGTTCCCGACAACTCTGTGACTGCAGAAATACCTCTTAACGTCGCTGTGATTCATCTGAGTCTTCAACTTCTAACTGTGACCCTTGGTTGCTGTGTCCCTTCTCTGGAACATCCTGTCTCTGTCCACCTTGTCGATTCCTCTCAGTATTTTATATGTCGTTATCATATCCCCCTTATCTCTCCTGTCCTCCAGTGTCGTCAGGTCGATTTCTCTTACCCTCTCCTCGTAGGACAAACCCTTAGCTCCGGGACCACTCTAGTTGCAAACCTTTGCACTTTCTCTAGTTTCCTTATGTGCTTGGCTAGGTGTGGGTGTGGAGGGTGTGTGTGTGTGTGTGTGTGTGTGTGTGTGTGTGTGTGTGTGTGTGTGTGTGTGTGTGTGTGTGTGCGCGTGCGTGTGTGTGTGTGTACTCACCTATTTGTGGTTGCAGGGATCGAGTCATAGCTCCTGTGTGTGTGCATGTGTGTGTGTGTACTCACCTATTTGTGGTTGCAGGGGTCGATACACAGCTCCTGGCCCCGCCTCTTCGCTGATTGCTACTAGGTCCTCTCTCTCCCTGCCCCGTGAGCTCTGTCATACCTCGCCTTAAAACTATGTATGGTTCCCGCCTCCACTACGTCACTTTCTAGGCTATTCCACGGCCTGACTACTCTATGACTGAAGAAATACTTCCTAACATCCCTTTGATTCATCTGAGTCTTCAACTTCCAATTGTGACCTCTTGTGTCTGTGTCCCTTCTCTGGAACATCCCGTCTTTGTCCATCTTGTCTATTCCGCCCAGTATTTTATATGTCGTTATCATGTCTCCCTTGACCCTCCTGTCCTCCAGTGTCGTCAGGCCGATTTCCCTCAACCTTTCTTCGTAGGACAATCCCCGTAGCTCTGGGACTAGTCTTGTTGCAAACCTTTGCACTTTCTCTAATTTCTTGACGTGCTTGATTAGGTGTGGATTCCAAACTGGTGCTGCATACTCCAGTATGGGCCTGACGTAAATGGTATACAGAGACTTAAACGAATCCTTACTGAGGTATCGGAACGCTATCCGTAGGTTTGCCAGGCGCCCGTATGCTGCAGCAGTTATCTGATTGATGTGCGCCTCAGGAGATATGCTCGGTGTTATACTCACCTCCAGATCTTTTTCCTTGAGTGAGGTTTGCAGTCTTTGGCCATCTAAACTATATTGTGTCTGCGGTCTTCTTTGCCCTTCCCCAATCTTCATGACTTTGCATTTGGCAGGGTTAAATTCAAGGAGCCAGTTGCTGGACCAGGCTTGTAGCCTGTCCAGGTCTCTTTGTAGTCCTGCCTGATCCTCATCCGATTTGATTCTTCTCATTAACTTCGCATCATCTGCAAACAAGGACACTTCTGAGTCTATCCCTTCCGTTATGTCGTTCACATATACCAAGAAGTGAACAGGTCCTAGGACTGACACCTGTGGAACCCCGCTTGTCACAGGCGCCCACTCTGACACCTCGTCGCGTACCATGACTCGTTGTTGCCTCCCTGTCAGATATTCTCTGATCCATTGCAGTGCCTTTCCTGTTATGTGTGCCTGATCCCCTAGCTTTTGCAGTAACCTCTTGTGAGGAACTGTGTCGAAGGCCTTCTTGCAGTCCAAAAATATGCACTCGATCCACCCCTCTCTCTCTTGTCTTACTTCTGTCACCTTGTCATAAAACTCTAGTAGGTTTGTGACACAGGATTTTCCTTCCCTGAAACCGTGCTGGTTGTCAATTATACACTTGTTTCTTTCCAGGTGCCCCACCACTCTCCTCCTGATGATCTCCATGACCTTGCATACTATACACGTTAGTGATACAGGTCTGTAGTTTAGTGCCTCATGTCTGTCTCCCTTTTTAAAAATTTGTACTACATTTGCCATCTTCCATACCTCAGGGAGTTGCCCAGTTTCAAATGATGTGTTGAAGATCTTTGTTAATGGCTCACACAATATCTCTGCTCCCTCTTTAAGGACCCATGGAGAGATGTTGTCTGGTCCCACCGCCTTTGAGGTGTCAAGTTCGCATAACAGCTTCTTCACCTCCTCCTTGGTTATATGTACCTCATCCAGCACTTGCTGGTGTTCCCCCTGTTCTGATTTCCTGGAGTCCTACTGGTTTCCACTGTAAATACCTCTTTAAATCTTGTGTTGAGCTCCTGACATACCTCTTGGTCGTTTCTTGTGAATTCCCCATCACCTTTCCTCAGTCTGATTACCTGGTCCTTGACTGTTGTTTTCCTCCTGATGTGGCTGTACAACAGCTTCGGGTCAGTCTTTACTTTTGATGCTAAGTCATTTTCATATTGTCTCTGAGCCTCCCTTCTTATCTGTGCATATTCGTTTCTGGCTCTTCGGCTGATTTCTTTATTTTCCTGAGTTCTCTGTACCTTTTCCATTCTCTAGTACACCTAGTTTTTGCCTCCCTACACCTTTGGGTGAACCAAGGACTCGTTCTGTCTTCCCATTATTTCTGTTTCCCTTGGGAACAAACCTCTCCTCTGCCTCCTTGCACTTTGTTGCCACATAGTCCATCATTTCTTGTACTGGTTTTCCTGTCAGTTCCCTCTCCCACTGAATGTCTTGCAGGAAGTTCCTCATGCCTGAGTAGTTCCCCCTTTTGTAGTTTGGTTTTTCCCAACCTATTCCTGCTACTCTCTCCACTTGGAGCTCAACTATGTAGTCGAAGCACAGAACCACATGATCACTAGCTCCCAGGGGCCTTTCATACATGATACCCTCGATGTCCGAACTACTCAAGGTGAATACAGGGTCCAGCCTTGCTGGTTCATCCTCTCCTCTCTCTCTCTGGTAGTGTCTCTAACATGTTGATGCGTGAGGTTTTCCAGTACCACATCCATCATCTTGGCTCTCCATGTTTCGGGACCCCCATGGGGCTCCAGGTTTTCCCAGTCAATCTCCTTGTGATTGAAATCACCCATAACTAGTAACTTTGCTCCCCCCATGTGTGCTCTCCTGGCCACCTCGGCTAGTGTGTCGATCATTGCTCTGTTGCTCTCATCGTATTCTTCTCTTGGCCTCCTGCAGTTCTGTGGTGGGCTGTACATTACTGCAATTATCACCTTATGTCCCTCAGACTGGATTGTTCCTACTAAGTAGTCCCTTTCGCCCGTGCCATCCATTCCTTCCATTTTCTCAAAACCCCACTGGTTTTTAATGAGCAGTGCGACTCCTCCTCCCCCTCTCCTCCCTCTGTCTTTCCTGAGGATTTGATATCCGGATGGAAAGATTGAATCTGTTATTATTCTGGTGAGTTTTGTTTCTGTGAGTGCTATTATGTCTGGGGATGTCTCCTTGATTCTTTCGTGCCACTCCTCATACTTGTTTGTTATTCCATCTGCATTTGTATACCACACCTTCAACTTCTTTTCTAAGACTGTGGTCTGGGAGGTATATTGGGGTTGGGGAAGTGGGAGACCTGGTAAGGAACTATGGGTTGTTGCTGTGGGGGTGGAGTTTGTAATGTAGTGGGTGGGGGCATTGGATGTGGCATGGGTGTTTTGATTTAGTGTTTGGTTGCACTGGGGTTGACCTGGTTGGGAGGGAGGCTGTATTTGATCTTCCTGGGTCTGGGATCTCCTGTCTGTCTTCTCCATCCCCTCTCTTTCCTCCTTTCGCCTTTGTACCATCTCTCTGTTTCTGCCTTTCTTCTTGTGTTCTGTCGCGGTCGAGATACACCTTCCTATATGCCGGCATGTCTCTTAATCGTGCTTTCTCCTGCAGGATCCTGGTCCGAGTTGCTTCTGCCTTGAAGGTCACTTTCACTGGCCGGGTTCTTTTTTTTACAAACCCCCCTATTCTCCGAAAATTTTCCAGCTGGGTCATGTCGTCTTCTCCTATTGCTTTCATGATGCTTTAAATTGCTTTTTTTTTAACCTTGTTTTCTTGCTTCATATGTTTCCCCTTCAACTTCCTGGAGCCCATACACAAAGACTGACCTCACCCTTTCATTCTCCCACTGCATATCCCTGTGTATCCCCTCATTTAATTTGGTTTCCTCCACTGCAGCTTTCCTTTCTTCAGTTTCACTGGCTAATGTACTTGGGCTCAGTGGCCTGTCATTTTCCCTTCTCGGCTTTCCTTGGGCTCTGTTGTTGTCTGTTAAGGCCTCCACATAAAGCTTTGCTCTTTCATTTACTACAGTCTCCTCTGATAGAGCTTCTCCATGCAGATGTGCCCCTTCTTTCCCTACAGTCCCCTTATTTGTGGCTGAGGTAGCAGTCTCTGTTGTCAATCCCAAAATGTTCTTTAGTTCTTTAGGCTGTTTCAGATTTTTCAGTTCCTCTTCTAAACTCTGTATCCTAGCCTCTGCTGCTTTGACATGCACCTCCCACTTCCTGCTTTCCATATCTATCCTCTCTTCCATTCTCATGCTAAGTTCTTCTAGTTTCTTTTCCCATTCATGATCCCTTTTTATGAGCTCTGCTGCCCAATCTTCCTTTGCAGCTTCCTCCTCCTGTCCCTTGGTTTTTTCTTGTTGCTCTCTGGCAACCCATTTTTGTTTTATCCTGATTGCCTCATAGTGGGAAACCTATGAAGTTCTGTATGTTAGGTTAGTAGTGTGTATGTCAGAGTGTGGGGGGGGGAGGTAGTGGAGGAACTGTGGCTATGTGGGAGAGGGGTGGGGAGGGGGAGGGTGAACGGGGGAGGGGAGGGTGAACGAGGGAGGGGAGGGATCAGGGGAAGTAGTGAGATGTCGGTGCTGAGGGGAGGAGTGTATGTGTGAGTCTGGATATGTGTGTGTGTGTGTGTGTGTGTGTGTGTGTGTGTGTAATTTTGTGTGGAATTATGTGTGGGTTTATTATGTACTGAAATGTAGGTGGCTTGTGTGTGTGTTAGTTACCATTCTGTCCTAGGCACATGCGCGTGTGTGTGAGTGTGTGTGAGTGTGAGTGTGTGTGGGTGTAGGGTGTTTGTGCAGGGTTTGTGTGTGCTCAGGATGTGTACTCACCTAGTTGTGTGTGTGGGGGGGGTAGGGTTTACTCACCTATTTGTGTGTGTGTGTGTGTGTGTGTGTGTGTGTGTGTGTGTGTGTGTGTGTGTGTTTGTGTGTGTGAGTGATCCTATTTATGCTCACTTGTTTGTGGTTGCAGAGGTTAAGTCTCAGCTCCTGGCCCAGCCTCTTAATTTACTGCTTGCCGGATTTACTCCGTCCTAGCCTCGTTCAGGTCATTTAAATTCCAGAGTACCCTGAGGCTGACGAAATAGTGCCCGACATGCCTGTGACTCGTCTGTACCCTTGTTTATACATTATTTGCTTCTTGAACATTCTATCATTGAGCACCTTATCAAGTTTTCTGAGTATTTTCTAAGCTCGTTTCCATGTCAGCTTGGTTCTTCTATCCTCTGGTGTTTTCAGACTCCGTTCTAATTTTAGCCTCTCCTCATAGCTCATTCCCTTTAGCCCTCACACTAGTCTTGTATGCATGACACTGCATTTTCTACACTTTATTAACATTCTTTATCAGGTGAGGTTTTCATTCTAGTGCTGCATAGTCCAATATAGTCCTGACATATGTAGTATATAAGACCAAGAATGATCTGTTGAGATTCCTGAAACCTAATCTTAAGATCTGCCAAACAAACATTCGATTAGCTGAAGGGTCAGAAAGTCCTCTCCTTGTGATTGGTAATAAAATGGTATATAAGGTACGACACTGAATGCATGAGTTGCTGGTGGCGGTGGTGGGAATTTTGAGAATCGCGAGATCAGTTGCGTGTGTATTCCAGGTCAAGGCTTGTGATGGTGAAGTTGAGTGGTTCATTTTTACTGGATGACAGGAGACACTGCCACCTTCTGTCTGTCAGCGATGCTCTTAGATAATCTCATCTGAGAAAGTGCTCAGTCATATGCTTTTAAAATTTGCCTTAAAGCAATTAGTTTCATAGCTCAGTTGTTTTGGGGGAAAATTTGCCCTAGTCTATACCGCTGAGAGAATGGAGCATTATGTAACATTCTCCTTATCCACTTTTTGACTCAGTATATTGAATTATTTTTGTTTGTCTTGCAATCACTGAAATACTTTTTTTTTCATGCTTGTACCTAAATAAATCGCAGTCTTGCTGAAATATATTATATTACATTGTTAAGCCTTTGACACATATCTAATCGTTGGAGTATTATCATTACCACATTCCTGGGAGTATGAATTGGAGTATAAAAAAGTAAAATATAAGCACGTTTAAATCCTAATTCTGCGTGATGGATCGAAGAAGTTAACATGATGGTGTCCCTTAATGTAAGGTGGGAGCGTGATCACGGGGAAGCTAGTGTGCTGCTCAGGCGTTTATTATAGGGATATTTAGGACACGTCCACACGCTTCTGTGTTTCCTGTAATGTCCTCTCGACATGGTATCGTCTCGACTTTTTTAACAGTTGCATGTACTGATCTTTTAGCATAGTTGCTCGTACATTGTTTTTTTTTTAAAGTCTGCCACTTACAAAATTGAAATTATAATTTATTTAGTCATTAAAAGTTATCGCAAACACTTTGAGTAATGAACGCCCTTACATTAAGAATAATTTCCTTATTCGTCAGTCCGTAGTGGAGAGGCATGGTGTCAGATATGATTAAAAAGAACTGGTGAAAATTGTTAGAAGCCGACACCTGGCACTGAGCAAGAAATAACGAGAATTTTCAATAGTTGATCTTTCCTTAATGATATGTAGCCCAGCAATCATGAATAACCAGTCGCATTCAGGATCTCAGTATGTTGCATGCAACTCATTCTCCTGCCAGATGTTACTTAACAAATTCTAACAAAATTTAGTCAGTGACTCGGCTTAGTGATGACGGTGGCATTTACTGTAACTGAACGTAACTGTGGAAGTAATGAAGATGGTTGCCTCTGACTATTAAGGTAATTACGTATGGAGAAACGACTGAGGAACGGAAGACATCAATAGAAAAGAATAAGATCATGTATTACTAATGTGTTTCGGTCTCTGCGTGATCGGAGAGAGGTATCCCCGTATCCCAGCTCTCACTACCTCATTGCATGCAAAACAAAATAATACAGAGTATGGCATAAGTTTTTAATGCAATTCAGTATCAGAGTTAAATATTCGAAGCTTATCGTAAGACACATTCGCAGTTTACCACATGGAAATAAATGTCTCGATTTATGCAGTAAAAGTGGCAAATTATCACTCCCAAAACGAATTCGACTCTTCCACTAAGATACACCAGCTTTGAACACAGCATTCTGTAGTTATAGGTGTAGAGGGTTTGAAGCTGATCAGATGAGTCATTCACAAATTATCTCATGAAAGCCAATATTAATTTTTTTTCCCCAATTTAATGTATAAAATTGGGAAATTGGCACTTACACAGCACAATCAATCGAAACCTTTCACGAGGTAAAATATACCAGCATTTAAGGTTTGAAGACTATCAGAAGAGCCATTCTCCAAGTACTGCACAGAAACCAGTTTAATTAAATTAGCTCTGACAACGTAAAAGTCAGTGAAAAATTCCCTATCGAAAAAAAAATGAACACAAAGTTAGGGCCTACCAGAAGAAGTATTCATTAGTTATCGTATCATGGGATCCAAAATTCACATAATTAATTACTTTAGTAAATTGGGTGATTTGCACCAACACAGCCTAAACTCGAAGGTGTAATTCTTTTCAAAAAATACATTAGCCAATGAAATTGGAAGCCACTCAAAAGAGAAATACTCAGGTAATTTCATGAAAAAAAAAATGCCTCACTATTTTAATTTTTTTTTTTAATTGGTTAATGAACTCTATTAACAATCCCGCCATTCTTCTTCTAAGTAAGATACACCAGTGTGTAAAGTTTGACGTTGATCATAAGAAGTTAAGTTATTGCACAGGTTCCTAAAACATTGAATGGCCTATGTAAAAGCGACGATCACATGCAGATAGTGGCATGAATCTTTCCTCTAGTTAAAGTTAACTCGTGTTGAAAATTTTAAGAGGATTGGCTCTGTCGTTCTCAAGTTAAAAACGAAAATATTGGAGGAAGAAAAAATTTGTTAGCTCCTTGAGGTACCCCTCAGGGATTACCTAATTACTTTTTATTTTGATCGCAGAGCGTGGAGGGATGGCGAGGTTAAGTTCAAGGTATTTACACGGTCTAGTTGGCATATCGGTAAAATGGGCAACTAAAAAAACAACAGTACATAAATATTAACAAGTCTCAACAGCTTCATCGACATTTCCAGACCTGAGATGTCAAGGTGTCACGCAGCCTCAGTCACACATCAGACATTCTTCCTCGGCTCATTGTATCCCCTGATCGATAGCTGTAGGATTTTAATGTTTTTCACATTCAAATATGGCTTTAATACGGTAGCATATTCAGTAACTCGGTAATGTCTTCCACTCATACCCGAGTCCGCGTACTAAAGCAGATGTGATGGTATTCTTAATGTTTTTTTTTTTTTTGGTCCCACATCAGACATTGGTTTGTTTGGTAATGTGCGTGCTTGCGTGTAATTACTGTATGTAATTACCCAACTGCGTTTGCTGCGTTGAGTGCCAGCTCTTGAGGCTCGAGTTTTGTCTGTTGACTGACGTGATCTATTTGCCATGTTTGCTTTCTTCTTACTTTTATGGTAAGTGTATTTAATGATGTCTTACTCATTTGGGTGATACCGTATTTTCCAGCATATAAGGCGCGCATGAGAGAGAGGATGGGGTCCACCTCTAGTGCAAATTGTGGCGAATAAGGCAAGCGAAAATTTGTATATGCAATAATTTCGCAAAAATCATTCTGAATCTAACGAAAAAAGCATTTTCATTGTGTTTGTTTATTATTAAATTATTGTAAACTTATCTAAAGTATATTTAGTCGGATTAGGCAAAATTAAATTGCGCTTGTTATAATAAGGTTAAGTAAATTTTCTAAGGTGCTTTTGGTACAAAATTATTAATCTTTACATTAACATAAATGAAAGAAATATATCTTTAAACGTATAAGATAAAATTTTAGAAAGGACTTAATTTTAAATGAGTTTTTGGTAATCGACCAGTTTTACCTATTCGGCACGGTATATATATATATATATATATATATATATATATATATATATATATATATATATATATATATATATATATATATATATATATATATATATATATTCTCTCCTTGTTTCACCTTTAAGATTCATTACAGATACTTTAAGTTTCTCGCTGTGTTTCTAGGATTACATTCTTCACAGTAATTTTTATGATCGGCAGATATTGACAAATGTAAGTCAGTCCAGGAACAGCATGGCTCTTACAATGTAGTTTTTGGAGACTGTTTTTTTTCTATATTTGCACATCTTAATGTTTCATTTCTATCCATAGTACTGTTTTCTGTCTCTCAGCTAGTCCTTAATTCATCGTGTCTTCGCACTTGTGCGTGCACGTTTATGTCCTTTTGCTCGCGTGTGCTTTACATAACCTGCACACTCCTGAAGGCTAAGTTTCCATTGGCAATGAGTATGGAGAAACAAAGTGTGGTTCAGAACATTTTTTTCGTTTTTGAAAAGTGACGTTTATAATCATGTAGGCATTTTATGAGGAGTTTCGCTGGTAGCGGCTTCTTTAAAGCTAATATATATTTAGCTGGAACCAGTAGTATATTTGGTATAACACAGAGACACGTCATGAAGTGGAATGAAGTCAAACTGGTAATCCATGAAACTACGTAGATGGAAGTGTTTCGAAGCGGCCATGATTCTAGTCACCAACGCCATATCACAGAAGTCCGGCAACTATCGTCTATACTCTGTAGTATTAAAAAAACTGGCCAACTGTGATACTGTCATCAAATGTTACCACTTTATATGAAGGTGGACTGCACTAGGCCCACTGGCCCACTCTGGGCACAACTTTTTCAAACTTTTGTGTTTGTCTTATATAATTTTAAAGCTAATGCTTCCAGCCTCATATACTACCATACCTCCTCTACCTATTTTACAATACCATCTCTCTCCATACTACCATACTTCTACCCATACTGTCTCCCATGCTACCATACCTCATATCCCCATACTACCATACCTCATAGCCTCATAATTCCATACCTACTTTCCCCATATTACCAGACCTCTCAAGCATAACTTTATTTAATAGCTCCGTATAAATGCAACATCATTTTAAAGTTCGTCTCATCAATCAGTAAGTTGGCGTCTTCGGGCAAGATTGCCAAGGCTTGCCTTGATGTACCACTATCCTTGTACGAATGTTTGGCACGAGATACTGCAGTATTCACTCCAGAGCAGGGAGGAGAAATACCGTGAAACTGTATTGAATACCGGGGTACGTGTGGTTGGATAGGGATTTGTGAGTGAGCATTGTTAATGAGATTTGTGTATGTCATAGAGTTCGGAAGCTCGCACCGAGGTGTTTTTATTAAATCCTGGATACGTTCTTGACCGTAAATGTTATTAAATGCCCCTGACATGACTCAGGCTGAGGTTTCTGAACGCTCAGGAGGTGAGAAATGATGCGTTACAGTCTCCAGATACTACTAGGATGGGATTTAGCTGTATAGTCCTTGTGGCTTAGCGCTTCTTTTTTTGATTATAATAATAATAGGATGGGATTTATTTGTACTGAAATCTCTAGTATACATGGGGATGGCATTTATACTTAAATGAAAACTCAAATTGCATATTCAGAGGGGGAGATTTATATTTGATAATGCGTAATTATCACGTTTATGAGTATTGCTTATGTAGGCAAGATCGTATTGCTGTTAACGTCGCGTGTACATACGTAAGTGGGGGCGGGGACACGTGACAAAATGACTCAATTTTGCAGATGTTTCATGTTGGGCATTAACGTGATATGTGAGTGAGTACATTCACCTATTTTTACTTGAATATTTGCGTTTGCCTTTGTTGAATTGCAGGTGGGTCACCTTGTAGTTGTGATGAGGTTTGAGCAAGCTTTGCTTGGAGAGGAAGGAGGGTGGACACACTTCATCTGGAATAGTTTTTCCTTTTACCTCTAAATATCATGCAATATCTGTTTGGTATAAAAAACGTTCCCCCCCCCCCTCCCTCTCATGTAAAAAACATTTCCATGGAATTAAGACATTGGTCAGCTCTCCTTCTTCCAATTGAAGTTCTGAGGTAGCTGTTGCGTCACCTAAAGAGGATTGGATCCCCCATGATACATGCTATTGGAGGTTGCGTGTGAATTCAGAAGTGCTTACTGAATGTCTATGAATTGTACGTTCTCTCCAGATCCCTCCTCCCCCTCAGTCAGTATTATTCAAGTGAAGCTAGTCTGCCTTATAGGTGCCAATTTGGCTTTAGATCCTTTTAATATAAATAGTTTTGCTGAATATTGAAATGTTATTGCTGGGGAAATCATTCCTGTGGGAAATACGGCATTACTGGTAGTTTTTCCTGATTGATTCATATTTCAATTTAAGTCTTTGGCTATCTTTCTTTTCTGTTTACTCTCCAACTACAGTACATCTCTGCCGTTGATGGAGGCCTATCAAGGACGTATCTTTATATAACAGTCCCTGTGCAGAAGCTACCATGATTATTTCTGGTCACATGCAGGGCTTAGGTAGTGGCTTCAACCCTGAACCTGGTTCTGATACTTATTTTTCTGACACTCTTATCAGCTTTCCCTGCTGCATTTCTGTAATGTGAATCGTCAAGTGGGTGTGATCTCAATACTAATCGAAGTCTGGAAGGTCATCCTCTCCCGAAGTGAGGGGTGTGGTTATTCGGCTTGTGCTTTAAACTGAGAGTTAGATGAATTAATGATTTTTTTATGATTTTATCGTCGTGGGATGGAATGATTTGTATCTGAGGGGTGTGGAAGATCCTTCCTTTAAAGGTCTTAGGCTCAAATTTTCTTGTGTAGCCAAAAATGTTGCTGTCAGCGACCGGCAGACCTACTTAGGCATCCAGCGACGGACGATATGCCTCACTCTGGGCTACAAGCTCATATGTCTGAAGAAGCAATGAAAGGGTACCTAAGGTGCAAGTGCTAGTCACCTTAGGTACCAGATTACCATGATTGTGCATATTAATCTGGTAGTACGGGTGAATGAACCTGTTCAGACATGTGCATTTTTTACAGGGACGAGTTCATTAAAAGCATTTTCCTAAACCATTGCTGAAATTTGTCAAACATTGGCTTTTGGAGCATGAACTCCCACAGGCTTACATTAGATTAACCAGGCCTTGCATCTCGATGCGGAACACTACGTGCCAAAATTCAAACTGTAAGGTAAAGTATAGCCAAAAGAGCCACTTTTAATATATGCCGCTCTGACTTTGACACCGGGAACATGCATACGCGAACGATTGTACTTGCTGCATTCTGGGAAGTATACACTACTACACATTTTTTTACTGGAAAGAAATGGTTAGCAGGCGTAATGCATGCACCCTAGAAAATTTGATGCAGTTGTTTGAACTGGTCATTGATAACCTGCTTTAAGATCTATGAAGTTGAACGAATCAGCTTCATCTGATGGCCGTGCTGCTGACACTTCGTTGCTATTAGCTTTACCTTTTTAACCCCCTCCCCCCTCACTTTCCGAAAGCTTAATTTGTATGCTGAAAAATACGAGGATGGCTATTCTATTTGTCTTTTTGGAGTGGCCATTTGGGTAGAGCCGCCAAGTCCATAGATGGAGGAGGGTAGGAGCGTTGGTTCTTTAATAAGTGCGGCTTCCGCTTTCTTCCCGTAGAAAGAGAAATCCGTTTTTCGCAATACATAACTACCCTTCCAATAAGGATTAGAGGGGAAATCCGTACAGGGCACCATCAAAATCTTGTAGTTCCCAAATGGGTAAGTCAAACTCCTGGGCCTCCGGGTGAACTGGCCTCTCGCATGCCCTCCAAAAGAAGTGTGTTGTGTGCCTCAGGGTCGTCCTACTGATGTTACCTCTGGGAAACGTGGGTCGAACATGTCTAGTACCCCCTTATGCGAGTGCAAGTATGCTGATCCCCTAAGTGAGTGCTGTTGAGGCATTCTTAGTTAATGAGCACGAAGACAAAATACACAAAATAAGATCTCACTGAGACTACGTTTCTATCAAGATTTAGGTTGATCAAGTCTTGACAAAGTTTAACCCTGAACGACACGTAATTCCAGTAAAAGCTTGTTCTGCATATTGTCTTTATACCATACCTGTGAGCATTAAGAATTGTCCAGCTACTTGGAGGTCCTCGATAAGGAATCTCGGGAGAGATGGAGAGAGAGAGCACGAGGTACCTGTCCAGTCCGGACAGGCGCCTAAAGTAAGTAAGTAAAAAAAAAAAAAAAAGCAAGACTGACACCTTGGAGAGGTTCTTTTGATGAAATATTTTTTTTTTGTGTTTGTGGAGATGGAGGTGCCTTGAGTTCAATATCCTAAAGTGAACTTTCGGGCTCTCTTCCCCTCCTTTAGACGATCTTTTGAGTTCTGCCTCAGGATCACAGCCATGTTCGGGCCGTACACCGGTGCCACGGTCAACCAAAGTAGTAGTAGTAGTCGTTGTCTAGGTGAAATATCATGGTCCATTTTTCTTAAATTGGGGTGAGGCTCTAAACCCATAAGGGACATTTAGCTACTAGGGAATGTTGTGTGTGTGTGTGTGTGTGTGTGTCATGGTCCAAGTGGAGTGTCGAGGTACAGGTGGAGTGCAGTGGTCCAGGTGGAGTGTCGTAGTTTAGGTGATGGATGGGTATGGTTCAGGTGGTGGAGTGTCGAGGGTCCATGTGGTGGAATGTCGTGGTCCAGGTGGAGTACCATGGTCCAGGTGGAATGTTGGGGATCCAGGTAGTGTCTTTGTCCAGGTGGAGTGTTGGGGTCCAGGTGGTAGATAGGCGTGGTCCAGGTGGTGGAGTGTCGTGGTGCAGGTGGAATGTCGTGGCGCAGGTGGTGGATGGGCGTGGTTCAGGTGGTGGAGGGTCGTGGTCCAGGTGATGGATGGGCGTGGTTCAGGTGGAGGATCGTGGTCCAGGTGAGGGATGGGCGTAGTCCAGGTGAAGTGTCGTGGTCCAGGTGGTGCATGGGCGTGGTTCAGGTGGTGGAGTGTCCTTGTGCAGGTGGTGGATGGGCGTGGTTCAGGTGGTGGAGGATCGTGGTCCAGGTGATGGATGAACGTGGTTCAGGTGGAGTGCCATGGTCCAGGTGGTGCATGGGCGTGGTTCAGGTGGTGGAGTGTCCTGGTGCAGGTGGTGGATGGGCGTGGTTCAGGTGGTGCAGTGTCGTGATCCAGGTGGTGGATGGGCGTGGTTCAGGTGGAGGGTCGTGGTCCAGATGATGGATGGGCGTGGTCCAGTTGGAGTGTCGTGGTCCAGGCGATAGATGGGCGTTTTTCAGGCGGTGGAGTGTCGTGGTCTATTTTTTTTAAATCGGGGGTGAAGCGCTAAACCCATAAGGGTCCTATAGCTACTAAGGAATGTCCTGTGTGTCGTGGTCCAGGTGATGGATGGGCGTGGTCCAGCTGGTGGAGTGTTGTCGTTCAGGTGGAGTGTCGGGGGTCCAGGTGGTGGAATGTCGTGGTCCAGGTGGAGTGTCGTGGTCCAGGTGGAGTGTCGTGGTCCAGGTGAAATGTCGGGGGTCCAGTTGGAGTGTTGTGGTCCAGGTGGAGTGTCCTGGTTCAGGCGGTGGATGGGCGTGGTGCAGGTGGTGGAGTATCATGGTGCAGGTGGAGAGCGTCGTTGTCCAGGTGGAGTGTCGTGGTCCATGTGGTGGATGGGCGTGGTTCAGGTGGTGGTGTCGTGGTCCAGGTGATGGATGGGTGTGGTCCAGGTGGTGGACGGTCGTGGTCCAGGTGATGGATGGGCGTGGTCCAGGTGGTGGATGGGCGTGGTCCAGGTGATGGATAGACGTGGTCCAGGTGGAGGGTCGTGGTCCAGATGATGGATGGGCGTGGTCCAAGTGGAGGGTCGTGGTCCAGGTGATGGATGGGCGTGGTTCAGGTGGAGGATCGTGGTCCAGGTGATGGATGAACGTGGTTCAGGTGGTGCATGGGCGTGGTTCAGGTGGTGGAGTGTCCTAGTGCAGGTGGTGGATGGGCATGGTTCAGGTGGTGCAGTGTCGTGATCCAGGTGGTGGATGGGCGTGGTTCAGGTGGAGGGTCGTGGTCCAGGTGATGGATGGGCGTGGTCCAGTTGGAGTGTCGTGGTCCAGGCGATAGATGGGCGTTTTTCAGGCGGTGGAGTGTCCTGGTCCAGGTGATGGATGGGCATTGTCCAGGTGGTGGAGTGTCGTGGTCCATTTTTTTAAATCGGGGGTGAAGCGCTAAACCCATAAGGGTCATATAGCTACTAAGGAATGTCCTGTGTGTCGTGGTCCAGGTGGAGTGTCGTGGTCCAGGTGATGGATGGGCGTGGTCCAGCTGGTGGAATGTTGTCGTTCAGGTGGAGTGTCGGGGGTCCAGTTGGAGTGTTGTGGTCCAGGTGGAGTGTCCTGGTTCAGACGGTGGATGGGCGTGGTGCAGGTGGTGGAGTATCGTGGTGCAGGTGGAGAGCGTCGTTGTCCAGGTGGAGTGTCGGGGGTCCAGGTGATGGATGGGCGTGGTTCAGGTGGTGAAGTGCCGTGGTCCAGGTGGTGGAGTGTCGTGGTCCATGTGGTGGATGGGCGTGGTTCAGGTGGTCCAGGTGATGGATGGGTGTGGTCCAGGTGGTGGACGGTCGTGGTCCAGGTGATGGATGGGTGTGGTCCAGGTGGTGGATGGACGTGGTTCAGGTGGTGGATGGGCGTGGCCCAGGTGATGGATGGACGTGGTCCAGGTGGAGGGTCGTGGTCCAGGTGGAGGGTCGTGGTCCAGGTAGTGGAGGGTCGTGGTCCAGATGATGGATGGGCGTGGTCCAGGTGGAGGGTCGTGGTCCAGGTGATGGATGGGCATGGTCCAAGTGATGGATGGGCGTGGTCCAGGTGATGGATGGGCGTGGTCCAGGTGGAGGGTCATTGTCCAGGTGGAGGGAGGGTCGTGGTTCAGGTGGTGGAGGGCCGTGTTCCAGGTGATGGATGGGCGTGGTTCAGGTGGTGGAGGGTCGTGCACAATGATCCCTCCTCGAGTATAGAAAAAAAAAAACTTGCGTCTCGTATCCATTTGCGTCGATTGTAAGGTATCAATTTACTTTTTGTGCGTCGTATATAGTTCCCAAGACTAACCAAAACCTCGACTTATTATTTCTTCTTGTTACGTCGTTTGTTTTTGTTTTTCTGTTTTTTTTTCTACAAATAGTATTCTCGGAATAATGCGATTCTCCCTGACCACGCAACATTACCCACTTGAGACTCGTTCGTAAAAATTTGCACCCGTCACACGCAAGCCGCTGTTTTGACCTTCACGGTAAAGTCCTCTCCTAAGCAAATGAAAAAGGGTTGACAGTTTTTAAGGCCCTTCCATAGTCATTAAGCGGAGAGCTCCAGAATGAGAAAGGGCCGATTATACAGATTAACTGGTAATTTTCAGTCACGCTTGACAATTTTCAGACTGAATTAGTTTACCTCGTGTAGTTTTTTCTTACCTCACTTGTATTAAGGTTAATTTGACTCCTTGTGGTAATTACCCGTTACATTTTTAACTAATCACTATGGTTTCATTTCCCATCAAGATTAAATTAAGAATTATAGGAGATTGTAACACAGTAGCGTTTGTGTGTGTGTGTGTGTGTGTGTGTGTGTGTGTACTCACCTATTTGTACTCACCTATTTGTGGTTGCAGGGGTCGAGTCCTAGCTCCTGGCCCCGCCTCTTCACCGGTTGCTACTAGGCCCTCTCTCTCCCCGCTCCATGAGCTTTATCAAACCTCGTCTTAAAACTGTGTATGGTTCCTGCCTCCACTACGTCATTTTCTAGGCTATTCCACTGCCTTACAACTCTGTGACTGAAGAAATATTTCCTACTATCTCTCTGACTCATTTGTGTCTTCAACTTCCAATTGTGGCCTCTTGTTTCTGTGTCCCCTCCCTGGAACATCCTGTCCTTGTCCACCTTGTCTATTCCACGCAGTATTTTATATGTCGTTATCATGTCTCCCCTGACCCTCCTGTCCTCCAGTGTCGTCAGGCCGATTTCCCTTAATCTTTCTTCATAGGACATTCCCCTTAGCTCTGGAACTAACCTTGTTGCAAACCTTTGTACTTTCTCTAGTTTCTTGACGTGCTTTATCAAGTGCGGGTTCCAAACAGGTGCTGCATACTCCAGTATGGGCCTGACATACACGGTGTACAGTGTCTTGAATGATTCCTTACTAAGGTATCGGAATGCTGTTCTCAGGTTTGCCAGGCGCCCATATGCTGCAGCAGTTATCTGATTGATGTGTGCTTCCGGAGACATGCTCGGTGTTATACTCACCCCAAGATCTTTCTCCTTGAGTGAGGTTTGCAGTCTTTGGCCACCTAGCCTATACTCTGTCTGTGGTCTTCTGTGGTCTTCTGTGTGTGTGTGTGTGTGTGTGTGTGTGTGTGTGTGTGTGTGTATAGTAGTATTAGTAATTACTAGTTGTCAAAGGCACTTGTTGATAAACACTTGGCCTGGTGTGTTTTTTTTTTTTTTGGTGTGTGTGTGTATCTGTGTGTGTATGTATTCGCCTTAAGCCACCTAGCTGTGGTGGTGAGGTAGTCTTGGCTACTAGCCCCACCTCTGAATTACGTACCTAATGGTTTCTTTATTCCGCTTTCGAGGGTCATATTCTCCGCGGCCTGGTCGCGGAGAATATGACCCTCCTAGCCTCCTGGCCTAGTTCTGAGGTCGGTGAACTATTTTAGGTATTAGCCCAAAACAACTTTGTGTATAGCGAAATCACTCACTAAACTTGAAAGTCCACAGAACCCGGAAAACACAAGGAGCATTCAAATTCAAAATAGTTTATTGAATTCATTTGTATGGAGAATACAGTCATACAAGCTGAAAAGTGTGAATTATGCGTGATAAAACAACTTTAAAAATTAACAAAATTAACAAAATAAAATGAAAAATAAACCGCATGAAATAAAAATAAGTAACAGACATATTTAATAGAAATATCATTAGGGAACTAAAGAATTTCATTGAAAACATTTTTACTTCAGGTTTTAGAGAAACCTAAAGAAACTAAAGATTAAGAAACTAAAAATGATTTGAGATCTAACTTTCATAATTTGCCTCGATTATTAAATAATAAATTTTTATGCAGTTTTAATTATGTTTATGAGCCTTCATTAGCCCGAGATTTTCATTTTTACCCCATTTAGGGTAATTTACCCCGGGTCCCCAACCTACGCCCTAGTTGCTATTGCTCCTGGATCACGCAAACCAGTGTATGCACTACAGACCGGTTGATCAGAAACTGATTGAGGAACTTATCAAGTTCTCTTTTGAAGATAGCCAGAGGTTTGTTGGCATTTCCTTATGCACGAGGGAAAGGTGTTGAAAAGTCCTGGACTTATGATAGTCATCGAGTTCTCTATGTATTCTCTGTACCCGCTTTTGGTTGAAGGTGCTTTGCACGGTCTGCTAAGACTCTTGCTTACATACGGAGTGATTTTGGTGTTCAGGTTTGACACAAGTACCTCAAGGAGTTTCCAGGTGAAAATTATGATGTAGCTTTCTCTCTTACGTTCCAGGGAATACAGTTCAAGGGACTTTTAGCATTCCCAGTACTTCAAATGTTTGAAAGATTACTGACAGTGAAAGGTCTCTGTACATTTTCTGGCATACCACTCTCGCCTGCTTTGAAGAAGGCCTTCAGCATACAGCAATATTCCAACCTGGAGAGACCAAGTGACATGAAAAATATCGTCACTGGCCCAGCATTTCATGTTTTCCATCCTATCATTGACTTTGCGGTAGTAATAACTTGGTTGTGAGCCTTTAATGTGAAATCTTCTGACATCAGTACTCCTAAGACTCGCACATGGAACACGCTCTATTAAATAATTTGAGGTTTTCCTGTAGTCCGTTGCGGTCTTAATTTCCTCCATTCTTCGATAACGGAGCAACTGAAATTTGTTCTTACTGAACATCACATTGTTGCGTGAGATCCACTGACTGACTTTATTTATATCCTCTTGAACATTCGCTGTGTCTTCGACAGACGCTAATCTAATAGAGATTCTGGTGTCATCAGTAAAGGATGTTACGGTGCTATGATTGATATCTTTGTGTCGAATATAAGAGTCAGAAACAGAAGTGGGGTGAATACTGTGCCTTGAGGAATAGCTTTTCACTGTAATAGCCTCCTAAAGCATTCTGTTTAATACTGCTCTTTGGGTTATGTAAGCTAAAATTTAAAAAAATCCATGTGCTCACTTTTTCAGTGTTTTCTTCTGTACTTATTTAGTGAGCAATCACATCATGGTCGCACTTATCGTAGGCTATCGAATCATAGTTGCACTTATCGTAGGCTTTTGAAAAATCAGTGTGCACTACATACGAAGAGGGTAGACTATCCCATAAATTCCTTGCAATTTACTTTTTTTTTTTTACAACGCTCACACTGAATGTTAATTTCCTGATAGGCCCGTGACTAATCTTACAGGGAAGTATCCCGGTTTGCTTGATTTCAATTTTCCCTACAAGTCCTTCATTTTATTGTCAGTTTGTCAATGCTTCTATGTATCTTTCATGTTGTAATCTTCCCTGATTCTCCGCTGTTTCAGTGACGTGAGTTTCATTTAATTTTAGGTTATAAATGTTCATTTCCCTCAGCTTCAAAGGTCTGGTTATAAACATGAAGGATATTTATACCTCTTGGTATAAATATCCTTCATGTGGAGAAAAATGTGGAGAAAAATGTTTTTTTCGAATTATTAATCAAGGTTAACCCAAGAAAGTCGAGCAGTGTAGATTATTTCCGTTGGGATCCTTCCGGTCCTTTCCCAGAATGCAACTTACAACAACCGACCAACTCTGAGTTATTTACTGCTAGGTAAACAAAGACAGAAGGTGAAATGAGACTTGCTCGAAAGTCTCGCCTCACCCGGGTATCAAAAATCGCAGGAGAGTTCAGTTTTGAGTGCTCTTCCACTGACCTGCGAGTCACATTATTATGCGATGCATATCTCTGGAAAGTTGTTCGAAATGAAATTTGCCATTGGATTGTCTTTTTTTTTTTCCTTTTGTCTGAAATCTGGAGTGGATTCTTCCTTGAGTTAGTACTCTGCTCTCTTTTTCCGGCCTCCATATTAATGTTTTTGCATTTGTTAAGGTTGAACTGCAGCAGTATGTATATTAATGGGATTGTATATGTATGATATTGATGGAGTGCTCACTCACGCTCGTGCGCCTGAGTGGACAAAAAGTGTGTGCATACTTTGTTACCTTTTTTTTGTATATATACTTGCATATTGTGTAAAACCTGTGAAAAACGAGATGAGTTTGTCGGGTAGTTGGTAAGATTAAATGGAGCTTGAATGATAGAAACGCACTTGTGGTTAAATGTATTGGAACTCTCACTTGCATATTCCTACAGGTAGATGGAAGGGTCGGCTAGTTCATGATTGCCCAATCTCTATTAATGCACCGCGTGGCCCATAGTAATGACTTGTGATTAGTCGATTCGAGGTAAAAAATTACGAAATTCTTGACCAACAGAGGAACAGTGAGGAAATTCTCCGGTGGTTTTAATAACAGGCATCACAGGGGACGGAAGAGCCAGCCCGTAATTAACATATTACACCCACGGTTATCGAGGAAGTTCTCACGATACTAATTTTAACCTAAGAAATAAAAAGATTTACTAGAATTACCGATTGTCTGTCAGGATGATAAGGGTGATGTGGATTTGTATATAGCGGACTTTAGGACTACGGGTTAACTAGGTAATACAGGAGAAACACCTTTAAATGAATATTTGTAGCATTATCATGACATGTTTCAGCTGTTGTCGTGCCCTTCTTCAGTCACGTGGCTACACATGCACAAACCTCATACAATTATCCTCAGCAACAGTATCTACACTCAGGAACAGTTTCTTTTAAGGGAAAGTACCCCGATGCCGATGAAGGGCTCTTGATACCAGGAATTATATAGCTATCATCCTTTTCCTTTGATCAGACCTGAATGCTTCTCATTCAACAGGCGCTGTATGACCCCCACGGGTTTACAGCTTCCTACTGAATATTAATATAAAGTACAGCTATTGCTATATCACTCACCTATGTCCAGCCACACCTACACCCACACTCTCAGCAACCCCTGCAGAGGATGGAGGCTTGTCCTGTCTACTACTGGTGATGTCCTTGATGGTCGTGGTTGTGGAGGTAGATACTTGGAATGATGTATTGGAAAAGATGTTGGAAACATGTTTGGCAATGGAGTTGGTGGGGAGGACTATGTATCTCTTCTCGGCAGTGTCTTCTCTGGGTGTGTTGAAGATGTTTAATGCCCGCCGTCTGCAGTCTCTGATGAAGTGACGAGGATAGTGGAGTTTAGAAAATACTTGTTAAATTATAGTGCATTCTTCCTCAAGGAACTCATTGCTGCAGATTCTGAGTGCACGTAGGAAGAAGCCTATAATTACACCACGTTTGGTTTTGGTGTCGTGGTGTAATTATAGGCTTCTTCCTACGTGCACTCAGAATCTGCAGCAATGAGTTCCTTGAGGAAGAATGCACTATAATTTAACAAGTATTTTCTAAACTCCACTATCCTCGTCACTTCATCAGAGACTGCAGACGGCGGGCATTAAACATCTTCAACACACCCAGAGAAGACACTGCCGAGAAGAGATACATAGTCCTCCCCACCAACTCCATTGCCAAACATGTTTCCAACATCTTTTCCAGTACATCATTCCAAGTATCTACCTCCACAACCACGACCATCAAGGACATCACCAGTAGTAGACAGGACAAGCCTCCATCCTCTGCAGGGGTATACATAATCCCTTGTAATGACTGCAACAAATTATATGTGGGCGAAACATCAAGAGACCTCCAAACACGTATTTCAGAACACCAATATGCAAGCAGGACTGACGATACAAGGAATGCCTGTGTACAACATCGCAATTCACAAAACCATTTAATTAACTACAGAAACTCAAGACTTATCGCCACAGAAGACAACACTCAATACCGAAGAATCCTGGAATCATCGCTTATCTCTATAACCAACAATTTCAACCAGAACAACGGCTTCTATAACATAGCTGAACCACTCGCCAAGAAACTTCTTCATCGCTATCCCACATAAGAACATAGAACACTACAGAAGGTCTACTCACAACTTGTCCAATATCCCTGCCAAGCTACCCAAGACTCTATAACTCCATCCGGTAGATCATCAGATGCAGCATTCTCCACCTGACCTCAGCATTCTGAACATGACTATAAATACTCCCGTACCTTCCACCCCAGGTAGATCTGTGTGTGACTTGAAAAAGCCCACTGTGCGGGTGAAACGTTGTCAATAAAGGATCACATTATACTGCATATGTGTTTATATTTCCACTGTGTCGGTATTTGATACCATTTATTTCCACCTCCCATACTTTCAGCCGCTAACACCCACAGTTTCAACTACAACCATCCACACTTTCACCCACTACCACCCAGCTTCTTATCCTCTTCCCTCTCCTCCTCCCTGCTCTTCCTCGTTTTCCCTACTCTGCGCTGCTATTACCGCTCAACTTCTCCAGCTTGTCTTCCAAGTCCTGTTCCTTTTTATCATTTCTGATCCACCTCTTTCTTATACTTGCCTCACTTTGTAATTTCCCCCTTTTCCTAATTCCTCTTTCGCTTCCTCGGTCTTTCGTCTTTCCTTCTGGCCTCCATCTTCTGTCTCTCTCCTCCCGCTTCTCCTCAATCCATTCTCTTTTCCTCCGTCCCCCCTTCTATATTCCTCCCCCCTTTACTGTAATTCAAAGATTAATTTTGTTAAAACGAAGAGGAGGAAGAATAACAAGAAAAAAGAGAAAGAATCGCGAGGTGGAGGCGGGAACCGCATGTCTCTGCAATCTAAAACTTGATTTCTCAATCTGATTGGCTCATTGGCTTCTTGTTTTTACCAGAGTGGATCTCCGCCATTGGTAGATGTTAAGCAAATTAACAGCTGTCGGGTGTATGCTGTAAGTCTGAAATGACTGGCAGTCAGATGTTAGTTAACATGCGCCTCAGATGTAGATTTTGAATCTCATTGACTATAATGTTCGATACATGATTTTCATTACTGAAATCCGAATTGCGTCTTTCTAGTTAATTAGTGTTTTTCCTGTAACTCTCTGGGTTTCGTTATTTTCTATGGAGCTGTGATGGGTCTAAATGTGTTAGTTACTATTTTGTCCTAGGCACATGTCGATAAGACACTAGGCTTGTTGTATATGCGTGCGTGTATGCGTGTGTAGTGTTTGTGGGGTGTGTGTGTGTGTACTCACCTATTTGTACTCGCCTATTTGTGGTTGCAGGGGTCGATTCACAGCTCCTGGCCCCGCCTCTTCGCTGATTGCTACTAGGTCCTCTCTCTCCCTGCCCCGTGAGCTCTATCATACCTCGCCTTAAAACTATGTATGGTTCCTGCCTCCACTACATCCCTTTCTAGGCTATTCCATGGCCTGACTACTCTATGACTGAAGAAATACTTCCTAACATCCCTTGGATTCATCTGAGTCTTCAACTTCCAATTGTGACCTCTTGTGTCTGTGTCCCATCTCTGGAACATCCCGTCTTTGTCCACCTTGTCTATTCCGCGCAGTATTTTATATGTCGTTATCATGTCTCCCCTGACCCTCCTGTCCTCCAGTGTCGTCAGGCCGATTTCCCTCAACCTTTCTTCGTAGGACAATCCCCGTAGCTCTGGGACTAGTCTTGATGCAAACCTTTGCACTTTCTCTAATTTCTTGACGTGCTTGACTAGGTGTGGATTCCAAACTGGTGCTGTATACTCCAGTATGGGCCTGACGTAGATGGTATACAGAGTCTTAAACGAATCCTTACTGAGGTATCGGAACGCTATCCGTAGGTTTGCAAGGCGCCCGTATGCTGCAGCAGTTATCTGATTGATGTGTGCCTCAGGAGATATGCTCGGTGTTATACTCACCCCCAGATCTTTTTCCTTGAGTGAGGTTTGCAGTCTTTGGCCATCTAAACTATATTGTGTCTGCGGTCTTCTTTGCCCTTCCCCAATCTTCATGACTTTGCATTTGGCAGGGTTAAATTCAAGGAGCCAGTTGCTGGACCAGGCTTGTAGCCTGTCCAGGTCTCTTTGTAGTCCTGCCTGATCCTCGTCCGATTTGATTCTTCTCATTAACTTCGCATCATCTGCAAACAAGGACACTTCTGAGTCTATCCCTTCCGTTATGTCGTTCACAAATACCAAGAAGTGAACAGGTCCTAGGACTGACCCCTGTGGAACCCCGCTTGTCACAGGCGCCCACTCTGACACCTCGTCGCGTACCATGACTCGTTGTTGCCTCCCTGTCAGATATTCTCTGATCCATTGCAGTGCCTTTCCTGTTATGTGTGCCTGATCCTCTAGCTTTTGCAGTAACCTCTTGTGAGGAACTGTGTCGAAGGCCTTTTTGCAGTCCAAAAATATGCAGTCGATCCACCCCTCTCTCTCGTCTTACTTCTGTCACCTTGTCATAAAACTCTAGTAGGTTTGTGACACAGGATTTTCCTTCACTGAAACCGTGCTGGTTGTCAATTATGCACTTGTTTCTCTCCAGGTGCCCCACCACTCTCCTCCTGATGATCTTCTCCATGACCTTGCATACTATACACGTTAGTGATACAGGTCTGTAGTTTAGTGCCTCATGTCTGTCTCCCTTTTTAAAAATTGGGACTACATTTGCCATTTTCCATACCTCAGGGAGTTGCCCAGTTTCAAATGTGTTGAAGATCTTTGTTAATGGCTCACACAATATCTGCTCCCTCTTTAAGGACCCATGGAGAGATGTTGTCTGGTCCCACCGCCTTTGAGGTGTCAAGTTCGCATAGCAGCTTCTTCACCTCCTCCTTGGTTATATGTACCTCATCCAGCACTTGCTGGTGTGCCCCCCAGTTCTGATTTCTTGGAGTCCTATTGGTTTCCACTGTAAATACCTCTTTAAATCTTGTGTTGAGCTCCTGACAAACCTCTCGGTCGTTTCTTGTGAATTCCCCATCACCCTTCCTCAGTCTGATTACCTGGTCCTTGACTGTTGTTTTCCTCCTGATGTGGCTGTACAACAGCTTCGGGTCAGTCTTTACTTTTGATGCTATGTCATTTTCATATTGTCTCTGAGCCTCCCTTCTTATCTGTGCATATTCGTTTCTGGCTCTTCGGCTGATTTCTTTATTTTCCTGAGTTCTCTGTCTTCTGTACCTTTTCCATTCTCTAGTACACCTAGTTTTTGCCTCCCTATACCTTTGGGTGAACCAAGGACTCGTTCTGTTCTTCCCATTATTTCTGTTTCCCTTGGAAACAAACCTCTCCTCTGCCTCCTTGCATTTTGTTGCTACATAGTCCATCATTTCTTGTACTGGTTTTCCTGTCAGTTCCCTCTCCCACTGAATGTCTTGAAGGAAGTTCCTCATGCCTGAGTAGTTCCCCCCTTTTGTAGTTTGGTTTTTCCCAGCTTATTCCTGCTACTCTCTCCACTTGGAGCTCAACTATGTAGTCGAAGCACAGAACCACATGATCACTAGCTCCCAGGGGCCTTTCATTCATGATACCCTCGATGTCCGAACTACTCATGGTGATTACAAGGTCCAGCCTTGCTGATTCATCCTCTCCTCTCTTTCTGGTAGTGTCTCTAACATGTTGATGCATGAGGTTTTCCAGTACCACATCCATCATCTTGGCTCTCCATGTTTCGGAACCCCCATGGGGCTCCAGGTTTTCCCAGTCAATCTCCTTGTGATTGAAATCACCCATAACTAGTAACTTTGCTCCCCCCATGTGTGCTCTCCTGACCACCTCGGCTAGTGTGTCGATCATTGCTCTGTTGCTCTCATCGTATTCTTCTCTTGGCCTCCTGCAGTTCTGTGGTGGGTTGTACATTACTGCAATTATCACCTTATGTCCCTCAGACTGGATTGTTCCTACTAAGTAGTCCCTTTCGCCCGTGCCATCCATTCCTTCCATTTTCTCAAAACCCCACTGGTTTTTAATGAGCAGTGCAACTCCTCCTCCCCCTCTCCTCCCTCTGTCTTTCCTGAGGATTTGATATCCGGATGGAAAGATTGAATCTGTTATTATTCTGGTGAGTTTTGTTTCTGTGAGTGCTATTATGTCTGGGGATGTCTCTTTGATTCTTTCGTGCCACTCCTCATACTTGTTTGTTATTCCATCTGCATTTGTATACCACACCTTCAACTTCTTTTCTAAGACTGTGGTCTGGGAGGTATATTGGGGTTGGGGAAGTGGGAGACCTGGTAAGGAACTATGGGTTGTTGCTGTGGGGGTGGAGTTTGTAATGTAGTGGGTGGGGACATTGGATGTGGCATGGGTGTTTTGATTTAGAGTGTTTGATTGCACTGGGGTTGACCTGGTTGGGAGGCTTCTATAGGAAGTTGTGAGGGAGGCTGTATTTGATCTTCTTCCTGGGTCTGGGATCTCCTGTGTGTGTGTGTGTGGTGATCTATGTATAGTTGGCTAGCCAGGGAAATCTATGTTGCCTTGTGATTAATTTTTAATACTTATTGTGGTAATGTAATCGATATATCTGTTGGCTGTAATAAGTCATAATAGAGGTTCCACCTCATCCTGTTTGATGCTCCTATTAGAGGTTCCTAACAGTGTCTGCACTCTGAAGGAGGGGTGTTAATGTTGCAGTTTTATAACCGTAGTGTAAGTGCGCCTCTGGCAAGACAGTGATGGAGTGAATGATGAAAGTTTTTCTTTTTCGGGCCACCCTGCCTTGGTGGAAGACGGCCGATGTGTTAATAAATAATAAATTAGAGGTTCCTTCTCATCATTTTTGATGCTCCTGCTAAAGGTTCATTTCTTCCTGTTTGATGTTCATGTTAGAGGTCCACCACCTCATATATGAGGACTACAACTAAATGAACGCTTATGTTACTACCACACTTAACGTTTACCGATTTTAAAACGTTTCTTTTAGCCTTGTCTATCTTTAGCTAGAACTTCTGAAAAATAGTGATTCGTTGTCAGCAGCAAAACACCAAGTGCTTGTTATCGGGATAAAATATTTCTTGAAATTATGCAAGGTAAACCGCACCAAGCTACAAACACACACCTGCCACCTGCATTGTTTTGCCCTCAACGTAATATCACATTCCGCATATTTTCGTCACACCCCACTAGCCTCTCACACACTCCTGCTTTGCCTACGCATTTTTATCCCACTATCCACACGCCTTCCTTTTGTCACACCACCAACTTTTCTCCATTCCAAACGAGCCTGGATACTTTTATTTATCGATCATTATGTTATCTTTTCCGTATCATTTTTCACTTTTCTTTTTACTTATCATTCTTCACATCTTTTAGCTATGTCCCCACCTCTTAATTTGAATAAAATGTGAACTTATTTGTGATAACAATCATTTCCTTTGTACCAAACAATTCTTTATATGCTTCAGGTATTTTCCTTCTTCTACTCTAACCCTTTCGCTACATACCACCTAAATACATGTAATTTGATGAAACTTGGTAAGCGATTCTGTACCAATTTGAATAATTTTTTTCACAAGCAGAGTTTGTGGAGCACCGCAGTAGTACCCACAAGTAGTTGTGGAGCATCGCAGTAGTATCCACAAGTAGTGGAGCACTGCACTAGTATCCACAAGCACTTGTGGAGCACCGCAATGGTATCCAGAAGCAGAGTTGTGAAGCACCGCAATAGTAGCCACAAGAAGAGTTGTGAAGCACCGCAATTGTATCCACAAGCAGAGTTGTGAAGCATCGCAGTAGTATCCACAAGTAGTGGAGCACTGCACTAGTATCCACAAGCACTTGTGGAGCACCGCAATGGTATCCAGAAGCAGAGTTGTGGAGCACCGCAATTGTATCCACAAGCAGAGTTGTGAAGCACCGCAATAGTATCCACAAGCAGAGTTGTGAAGCATCGCAGTAGTATCCACAAGCAGAGTTGTGGAGCACAGCAATAGCATCAACAAGCAATTTGTGGAGCACTGCAGTAGTTGTTATAGCCAGACATTTCAATTGTTCAAGAATTTATTGGACAAACACGTTGTAAGAAAAGATACTAATAGTCACATTTCACTCCAGTGGTCATTAGCACATGTGCATCACCTGGGTATCTGTATTGAGAGATGTTGTGCCTACACAGTTAGCTTTACCAAATGAATACAGAGGCATGAGGACGGAACCTTCTATACTGGAGCCAGTGGATGAAGTGGAGATGTGCAGTAGTTGAAGACATTGTCACCTGTGCGTGGGACTCGCTAGTGGAAGTAGGTCGGGCCCATAAGGTAGGCCAACTTCGACTGGTAGGCTTGACCCACGTGTGATGCAGCTCATCCTTTTAATAATAGCATATAATTGTTGCTATGACAGTCGCCTGAGTGACTATTTAACTAGTCTTAAAGAGTGATTACCTGACTTGAGCGTTTAACCGCGCCGGGTTGGTCCCCGTTTTCTGTTTAAGCGTAAAAATTTTTTCTCTTTTATCTTGTATTTTATTTATTGCCTTTGTGGCATGTTGTAATTAGTTAACTTTTGATTGCAATCTAAGGTAACCTAGCCTTACTTGAAGCACCTTAAATAACGTTAATTGAGGAATTTTGTTGTAAACCATATGTGAGAAATCCACACAGAATTGGCAAGGATGGACTGTGTGATAACTTCTACTGCTGCTGGTATTCACTTCTCCAGCTAGCTCTGATATATGTCTCTGTTCTCATACTTTTGTATTGCATTCATAAAGTCTGCTGCGAAGGTGAAACGTCTCTAATTTATTACCTAGGTGTTGCACATATTTTATTTATCAACAACATAAGATGTCTGAATGGCCATGGTTCACTCAGAGTGCAATATTTGCCAGGTAAGGTGATGACATCACTGTGGCTGGCAATAGAATTGCACGAGTAATTGCAGTAGTACTAGTAATATAGTAATAAAAGTAATTTTAGCCCATACCTTTCATCCACTAATGCCTTTCCTATCCAATATCTATGATTGTTTTTCGAAAAATTTGTAGTTCATCCACTTCTGTTTTATGCTGGCAGAGGCCGTAGGGCGGGGAAAGAGCATTCTTGTTTACTATCCTTATCTCAGCTATCTAGATAATAGTAGATAGTCATTCACAAAGGTGAGAGGGCATGATAGGACCTACAAAGCTAAAAACGTGTAAACCCATTAAGAGAAAAATAAGTAGGCATGAAATGTGACGCCGTGCAACCATAAATAGGCGAATATATGTAAACTCATATTCGTATCACCGCACCGCACATGGATCATGCAAGACAAATCACAAACAACGTTTCCAGGTGTACCAAGCATGCAGCTATTGGTAATTAGGGTCACAGATATTCAGGCGACGGTTTTATGCAGGAATCTTTATGACAGGGCGTGTCTTGTTTTGATTGTGGTGTGGCGAGATGTTTGTAGCGAGGTAGGGAGGGAGATCTCATTGTGACAGGGATGGGGGTAGAACCTCGAGATATGATAGTAGAGAAGAAAGGAGGGGAAACTTACGATGATTGAGGAGGGAAGGAGTCTATATATGAGGGGGAGGGGGGAAAGAATAATGGAAAATTCTGTATAGTAGTAGGGGAGGATAGGAGATTTATATATTTCATTTTAATTCTTCTTGGGTTAATTTTTTTATTAAATATATAGAGACCTGAAGACACAGGGCAAAGGTTAAACATTGCATTTTACGAGCTCCTTATTTAGCTAATGTAGCAGTTTGAAGATGCACGTCTTCAGTCATACAACGGAAGAATCAGATTCATTAGCTGCAAAAATGAATCCCAACCGAATACTTTAACCGTAAAGGAAGCCACAATACCTTAGCACCTAAATGCACCATATGGAAAGAACTAGTAAGCAAGAATATGGAAGAAACCAAGAAAGTTTTTAACATAACAAGACACGCCACTTGTGCACCAATAATTAGACTTCAGAAAACAGTCAGAAAATGCTACAGGTCCCTCAACAAGCAGCCTGTATTCCTACTGCAAATCCGATTTCCCAGGATTCCACACGTATCAGATACTAAAAAAGCATAATCTACGCACATCTTCTGCACACGTCAGTGAAGTTTTCGGTTTAAATATCCCGGAGATGAAGTTCCCAGAATATACACCATCCACCGAAGCATTTGGAATCATTCATTATAAAACATTCAGTTGAACAATAGTCAGCACTGGAGTTTAGCACCAACAACCAACCTACAAATAGCAGCAGATACACCCACACTTGATGAAAATACTGAGGATGAAGAACTGACAACCATAGCCTTCCAGAAATGCCTAAAACTAAATGCATAAGAACATGCAAAGGGACAGTGAAATACTTACTCCAGTGAAATGCTGGGTGATAACCAATGAAAGGCCTAAAATGAGTATTCAGGAACTACATGGATTCCCGGGCTTAAAAAGCTGAAAGATTTACCACAAAAAAAGGAAAGAGAAAATCCTTTCTAGCAGTCATCACTCTGACAAAACAATTCTCTTAAAACCCACCCAATATGGTCAGGCCACTTAAACTTTCTTTATCTTCCTGTCTACCTACAACATTTTTTTCCGCTGCTCTATCCTACCCCAGTTCGTCCCCACCCCATTCTTGCGACTGATCTTGTGATTCAAATAAAAACGAAAAGAATGGTAAGATAATGAGCGGTTTTAGAGTATCGAAACAACCAGACCAAGAGTTGAGGCAGTCGGAGGGTCGTAGGAGGTAAAAAAAAAAAAAAAAAAAAAAGACGAGACTATGGACATGTATGTATGCATGCATGTATGTATATGTATGTATGCATGTATGTATATATGTATGTATGTGTCTGTGTGTGTCTGTTTGTGTAATATATAATACCACAATCACTATCAACACTAGTACCATCACCACCACAAGAGGAAACCTCACTACCGGCACCTCCAACACCACACTACTACCACCATCACCAACATCACCACCAGACGAGGTCGTCCCACCAGCCGCAGCGGCCGCCACCGCCTTTGACAGAAACGAGGAGGAGGAGGAGGCCTTCGCTCCACCACCTCCATATTTCAGACTTGCACGAATTATACAGATGTACCGCAAATTTTTATACTTCTCGATTTAGCCAGTTGTCGTGGATCTCCTTGATGCCAGTATCTCTTGGTCGATCTAATTTGCACGATATTGAAGAATTATTATATATTTGCATTTTTTTGTCTCTGTCTGCATGTGTTGGAGTCGTGCATGTGCACGAACCGCACTCAGACTCCTGATGTGTGCATATCCAGTTTTTAAAGTGTGTGTGTGTGTGTTTGCAGTCACCTGCCCTCTCACTTTTGTGGATAATTTTTAGAATCTGTTTTGAATTTTGGCATCGTTAGGCGTGGGTGATAGTGACTCGAAGAGTACTTGATGAGTAGACATTGACCATCTTTCTATTTTGAGTATACATCCTCCAGTTTACATCATCACTTTCATTATGATGCATTGACATACAGTTCTTCTCGTATGTATAAGTCAGATACTCTTACTTGTAATCGATACAATGAACTCAAATCTTCTCGTCGATTTCAGTAAAGTTGTTATTCAACTTTTTTCTCCTTTTGGCTGCGATACTTGGGAATAGCAATTACCAACACGAGAGGCTCTCCACGCTGTGGCTACTGCCCGGTAGGAGGAAGGGGGCCAGGGAATAGGGGGGGATGAAAATGGGGAAGGAAGATGAAAGGGAAGGATGGGGAGAAGGGAAGGTAGTGGTGTGGCAAGAGGAGGAAAATAGTGTTGGAGAAGTCCCTAAGACACAGTGGTTATAGTTGGGATGTTTATTGATGTTAGTAATGGTTGTAGCTAGTATTATGAGTTTTGAGTCTGCGGTGTTGATTTTTGTTGTGGGCTGTGTTATGATGGTTAATGAGGAATATTTATTGGTGGAGTGGGAACTTGTAGAGGCTGCTGTTCTATTATTGACAATGATCGTTGCTGTTGATGGGGTTAGACACCTGCAGCAGGAGAGGTAGTTCATCTCCTGGTATCATCATTTCTAAGGTAAACGATTTCTTTTGCGGGTGTGGTGGGTAGTAATAATGCACGCTGGTCCGGCCCAATCACTGTCATTAGGCGTATCACGGGGTCTTATCTCCTAGTCGGTTTCCCCCGAAGATTACGTGCAGCTTTAACAAGGTGTTGCACTGACCAGACCACCTTCCCGTCAATTAACTTGCGCTGTGAGTGACATTTGGCTCCGACGAATATATAATGATCCTCGTGGGAATTATTGATCCCACCTGGAAATTTTTTCATAAAGAAAAGGGTTGGAGGTGTTCACGAAGTTTTGGCTGTGATGGATTACATATTTTTCACAAGAAATTATTTCCTCTGGAAAGAATATTTAGAATTCAGGATTTTAACCAATCAGATCTACATCTCGTCTGCTTCTCCAGTAGATGATGGAGGATGTTGCAGTGGAAGAGGGATGTTAGAGGGGAAAGCACTTCACTCGGTCAAGCCTAACCAACTCCCACCGCCACCATACCACCACCAATCCCCGTCTTCCCTAACACAACCCCGTACTCTTCACTCAAAACCCAACCGCGTGACGGCAAGTAATGAAAAATTCAATAATTACAGCTGAGCCGAGACTTGGGGCAAAGCATCACATATTTGGCTTTAAGTAGGAACTGATGTTAATGCAGTCCTGTACAATTATCATAGGGCGGGCGATCCAGAGACACACACGCAGCCCCAGCCGCATGTTCCTGCCTCTCTACTTACCACAGGCTTAAGATATAATTACTTGTCTTTTTCATGTGGACTCTTTGACAGGTCGTGGGGATGGTAATGACCACTTGCGCCCCGACCCCGATGATCCACACACTAGAGCAGATTCGAATTCCATGTACTTTGAAGACCAGCCTTCTGGCTGGTGGAACGGTGAGGCGGCCACTGTGGGCGAAGATGGTAAGTTGAAATACGTTATTAGGGCAACGGAAGGGTTGGGTGGGTGTCGTGTTGACGGGGTAGTGCTAGCGTGGCGGAAGGTGCCAGAGGCTAGGGTAATTGCCTATCGAGTCATGATGACGCAAGATTATCTCTATGAAAAAGAAAATTAAAAAAAAAAAAAAGATCGGTCGATGATAACGCCTATTCGGAGAAAGAAGAAAAAAAAAAGCCGTCCAGACATCACTTCGAAACAAGATTCTGAATATTTGTATAAAATGATCGTTGTTATCGTCATTCTGTGATCGATTTGTCTT
>NC_091295.1:33074951-33117451 GCF_038502225.1 Cherax quadricarinatus | reverse complement strand
ACGCCAGTTTGGAACCTACACCTAGCCGATGAAGTTAGGGGGAAATCGACCTGACGACACTGGAGGACAGGAGAAATAAGGGGGATATGATAACGACATACAAAATACTGAGAGGAATCGACAAGGTGGACAGAGACAGGATGTTCCAGGTATGGGACACGGCAATAAGGGGTCACAGTTGGAAGTTGAAGACTCGGATGAATCACGGGGGATGTTAGGATGTATTTCTTCAGTCGCAGAGTTATCGGGAAGTGAAATAGTCTGGGAAGTGATATAGTGGAGGCAGGATCCATACATAGCTTTAAGAAGAGGTATGATAAAGCTCATGGAGCAGGAAGAGTGACCTAGTAGCGGCCAGCGAAGAGGCGGGGCCAGGAGCTGTGAATCGACCCCTGTAACCACAACTAGGTGAGTACACACACACACAAATCACACACACACACCCACACACAAATCACACTCACACTCAAATTACACACACACACAAATCACACACACACACAAATCACACACACACAGAAATCACACACACACAGAAATCACACACACACAGAAATCACACACACACACAAATCACACACACACACACACACACATATACACACCTCACCACCTAACCACCTCACCTTAGCCACCTACCCCTCCCCCAAACCACCTAACCCCTCCACAAACCGTCTAACCCCCCCAACTACCTCCCTCCCTCCAATAACCATCCTCCCCCTCCCCCATAACCATCCATCCCCTCTCTCCCTCAAACCATCTAACCCCCTCCCCCAACTATCTCTACCCCTCCAATAACCATCCCCTCCTCCCCCACAACCATCCATCCCCTCTCCTAACCATCTATTCCCCTCCCCCTAACCTGGATGAGGACAAGGGGCTCCAAGGACGAATCTGGGAGGGAGGAATGGGAGGTAGAGCTCAAAAAAAGGGAGGAAGACTGGGGAAGGAGACTAGATGAGCTGGAAAGGAAGATGGAAGAGAGGTTAGCAGCAGAATGCAGAAGGTGGAAGCAACAGGCCACAGCAGCAGAAATCAAGATAGAGAGATTAGAAGAGGAGCTGAGACATCTGAAACAGCACAGAGACAAAAATATTACAGAAGTAGCATCGGCAATGGCTACATCAAACACAGACAACAGGTCTGAAGGAAGCATGGAAACTAAACTGTATGCAGAGGTCCTGTCAAACCCACATGGGGCCAAAACAAAGACAGGGAGCACACTAGGACAGAATGAGAGGTTGGAAGACATTGAAGGAACTAGGACATGTGCAAGGACCTTACCAGATACCTGTGGGGGCCAGGAGCAGGTGAGCAGGAAGGAGAAACCAAGAAGCATAGGGGCAATAACTAGGGAAGGAACACTCCACGGGAAGGAACTAAAACACATCAGAGGATGCAATGGGAGTCACAGTGGGAGGTGGAAAGGGAAAGATCCGTGTTTGTCTATGGGCTAGACGAAGCTAAAGGGGAAACTTATGATGAAAGAAAGCAGGAGGAGAAAAAAACGATTGAAGATATCATGAAGGTGGTAGGCGAGGGGGACATGACCCAGGTGGCAAATTTTCGGAGAATTGGGTGGTTCACAAAGAAAAGGAATCGGCCTCTCAAAGTAATGTTCAAGGCAGAATCAACCCGAACCATGATCCTGCAGGAGAAAGCACGGCTGAGAGGCAAGCAGGAGTTCCGGAGTGTGTACCTCGATCGAGACAGAACACAGGACGAAAGGAAGACAATGAAAGAGAGAGTTCAAAAACGAAAGGAGAAATGGGAGGAAATGAAAAAGGAGAGCAGAATAATCCAGGATCAAATGGAAGGACAAGCGCACCCCCCAGAAACACCTGCAGAAGGACTCCAGCCACGACACCCCCAAGGCAACTGAACAATCCAAACCAACCATCACACACCGATCCCTCTGTTTCCACCCCCCGCACCACAGTTACAGTATTAGAACAGAAGTTGAAGGTTTGGTACACAAATGCAGATGGATTAACGAATAAACATGAGGAATGGCAAGAAAGAATCAATGAGAAGTCCCCAGACATCATAGCAGTTACAGAAACAAAACTCATGGAGACAATAGCAGATGCAATCTTCCCACCAGGATACCAGATCATGAGGAAAGATAGAAGGGGCAGGGGGGGAGGTGGGGTTGCTCTGCTCGTAAAAAGCAGATGGAAATTCGAGAAAATGGAAGGAATAGATGAGACGGGAGAAAGAGACTACATAGCAGGTACACTTCAGTCTGGGGAACACAAAGTGGTCATTGCAGTGATGTATAATCCACCACAGAACTGCAGGAGGCCAAGAGAGGAATATGAAGAGAGCAACAGAGCAATGGTGGACACACTTGCTGAGGTGGCAAGAAGAGCTCACTCCAGCAGAGCAAAGTTGCTGGTTATGGGGGATTTCAACCACAGGGAGATTGACTGGGAAAACCTGGAGCCACATGGGGGTCCCGAAACATGGAGAGCCAGGATGTTGGACGTGGTGCTGGAAAACCTCATGCACCAACATGTTAAGGACACTAGCAGAGTGAGAGGGGATGATGAACCAGCAAGATTGGACCTTGTGTTCACCCTGGGCAGCTCAGATATTGAGGACATCAAGTATGAGAGTCCCCTAGGAGCTAGCGACCACGTGGTTCTGTGCTTTGAATACATAGTAGAGCTGCAAGTGGAGAGAATAACAGGAGTTGAATGGGAAAAGCCTGACTATAAAAGAGGGGACTACATAGGGTTGAAGAACTTCCTGCGGGAGGTCCAGTGGGACAGAGAACTGGCAGGAAAGCCAGTAAATGAAATGATGGAATATGTAACAACAAAATGCAAGGAGGTAGTGGAAAGGTTTATTCCCAAGGGCAACAGTAACAACGGGAAGACCAGAACGAGCCCCTGGTTTACCCGACGGTGTAAGGAGGCAAAAACAAAATGCAATAGAGAATGGAAAAAGTACAAAAGACAGAGAACACACGAAAATAGGGAGATCAGTCGCAGAGCCAGGAATGAGTACGCACAGGTAAGGAGGGAGGCCCAGCGACAGTATGAAAATGACATAGCATCGAGAATCAAGACTGACCCGAAACTGTTGTATAGCCACATCAGGAGGAAGACAACAGTCAAAGACCAGGTGATCAGATTAAGGACAGAAGGTGGAGAACTCACAAGAAATGATCAGGAGGTATGTGAGGAGCTGAACAGGAGATTTAAAGAAGTTTTTACAGTAGAGACAGGAAGGGCTGTGGGAAGACAGCACAGAAGGGAACATCAAGAGGGAATATACCAACAAGTGTTGGATGACATACGAACAACTGAGGAGGAGGTGAAGAAGCTCTTAAGTGACCTTGACACCTCAAAGGCGATGGGACCGGACAACATCTCCCCATGGGTCCTTAGAGAAGGAGCAGAGATGCTGTGTGTGCCTCTAACCACAATCTTCAACACATCCCTTGAAACTGGGCGACTACCTGAGAAATGGAAGACAGCTAATGTAGTCCCCATATTTAAGAAAGGAAACAGAAACGAGGCACTAAACTACAGACCTGTGTCTCTGACATGTATTGTGTGCAAAGTCATGGAGAAGATTATCAGGAGGAGAGTGGTCGAACACCTGGAAAGGAACAAGATTATAAATGAAAACCAGCATGGGTTCATGGAAGGCAAATCTTGTATCACAAACCTCCTGGAGTTTTATGACAAGGTAACAGAAGTAAGACACGAGAGAGAGGGGTGGGTAGATTGCGTTTTCCTAGACTGCAGGAAGGCCTTTGACACAGTTCCCCACAAGAGATTAGTGCAGAAGCTGGAGGATCAGGCGCACGTAAAAGGGAGGGCACTGCAATGGATAAGGGAATACCTGACAGGGAGGCAGCAACGAGTCATGGTACGTGAAGAGGTATCACAGTGGGCGCCTGTTACGAGCGGGGTCCCACAGGGGTCAGTTCTAGGACCAGTGCTATTTTTGATATATGTGAACGACATGATGGAAGGAATAGACTCTGAAGTGTCCCTGTTCGCAGATGACGTGAAGTTGATGAGAAGAATTAAATCGGACGAGGATGAGGCAGGACTGCAAAGAGACCTGGACAGGCTGGACATGTGGTCCAGCAACTGGCTTCTCGAATTCAATCCAGCCAAATGCAAAGTCATGAAGATTGGGGAGGGGCAAAGAAGACCGCAGACAGAGTATAGGCTAGGTGGACAAAGACTACAGACCTTACTCAGGGAGAAAGACCTTGGGGTGACCATAACACCGAGCACATCACCGGAGGCACACATCAACCAAATAACCGCTGCAGCATACGGGCGCCTGGCAAACCTGAGAATAGCGTTCCGATACCTTAATAAGGAATCGTTCAAGACACTGTACACTGTGTATGTTAGGCCCATACTGGAGTATGCAGCACCAGTCTGGAACCCACACCTGGTCAAGCACGTCAAGAAGTTAGAGAAAGTACAAAGGTTTGCAACAAGGCTAGTCCCAGAGCTCAAGGGAATGTCGTACGAGGAAAGGTTAAGGGAAATCGGACTGACGACACTAGGACAGAAGGGTCAGGGGAGACATGATAACGACATACAAGATACTGCGGGGAATAGACAAGGTGGACAGAGATAGGATGTTCCAGAGAGGGGACACAGGGACAAGGGGTCACAACTGGAAGCTGAAGACTCAGACGAGTCACAGGGACGTTAGGAAGTATTTCTTCAGTCATAGAGTTGTCAGCAAGTGGAATAGCCTAGCAAGTGAAGTAGTGGAGGCAGAGTGTCGACGTAGTCAGACTCACTTGACTCGTACACAATGTGATACTAAACGTCCTTGGTGCACAGAGGCTGCAAGAAGTCTTTCTTCAAAGGAAGAATGTGTTAAGCTGAACTTCCCTGACAACACCCCGCTGCCTGCTAAGTGTGCATGGCTAATGGAAGCTGTAAACAAGCATCCTAACTCAAGGATCCAATTTAGGAAAAACACACACAACTTTGTGTTTGTGGAACAGAATAAAGAGCTGATCAATGATCTACTTAGTACACCTTATGGGGATATTAAGCTGCTCCGACCTCAATCAGACACTCACCACTTTAAAAAATGGGTCAGTATCATAATCTTTGGGTACCCTCTCTGCATGGACCCATCCCATCTGACTCCAAGTGAGCATATCATCAAGCCTAAAAGACATAAAGGAAAATCCCAAATTATTGCCAGTTGGGTGGGTCCTGTGCCCCTCCCCCGGAATATCTGGGTGCATGGTTTACGTTTCCTAAACATCGAAGTTTACCTACCCCCTAAACGTAGGTGTTACAAATGCCAGCACTATGGCCATGTTGCAGTAGACTGTGGAATACTACATTCTTGGTGTGGTAAGTGTGCTGGGAAACATTCCACTAGAGAATGCACAGTAGGCCCTGACAGCCAAAAATTTAAGTGTATTAACTGTAAAGAAGTTGGGGTTACAGTTTCCCACAAGGACTGCAGTCAGAACCCAAACAACCTTCGAGGTAAACCTGATAACAGTCCTTTAATGGTAACTGAGGATGGGGCCATCCAGTCTACCACAGCCAGATCTGAGACTGAACCTCTGCAAAGTGTGCAAGAACCCCACCTCACTGCAAACAATTCTGGTGATACCAGAATGCCATCACACACACCAGCTGTGGAGGAGCTAGCCATCCCTGCTAGCACATATGAAACTACTGGTCTGCCACTACAGATACCTATGGCTACACCTGAATATGGGGATGAGTTTGTCATTTCTCCCAATACACACAACTACAACAGTCAGACGGACACCACACAGGTAACCTCCCTGGAAATTGGAGATGAGTCAGATGCACAGGACCTACCTGCAATGAATGATGAAACAGAGAACACTAATGTAACCATGGTACCTGTTAAGGTGATAGGTGTTAAAGGAAGCACTAACCCAGAAGTGCCATCCTCCGGAGAGGCATTGGATCCGCCTGACCTTCCTCATATTATAACAAATTTCCAGAAAAAAATTGAGCATCTTGAACAGATCCTGACAAGTTTAATAAATATATGTAATCAGGATGATGCTCTTGAGCATGGTGATGATGTCAAAAGTGCAGCAATCCCGTTCAGCTTCCAGCAATTTGTGAGAAAGAAGCCCATAACTCTTGCCTTCAAAACTTGCCTCATAACTGGCTGCCAAAATGCCGAAAAATGCTTAAAAATAAAGGTTCTGAAGATAAAGACGTACAAACTATGCTATTTGCTCTTAAGTGTCTGCACACTGCAGTCAAAGCATAATAGTTTTACCATCTTATGAGCAAGAGATTGTAATAACTCACTACAATGGATACATTACAAATCTTTTCATGGAACATTGCTTCCATCAGGAAGCGGTTGCCTGACTTACATCATATTAGTGCAACCAAGAATATTGATGTCATCTGTTTGCAGGAATGTAGCTTGAAAGATGGAGCACCTCCACCAAACTTGCCTGGATATGCAGCTTATAACCTAAGGTCAACCATCTGTTGTGTGATGTATGTCAGAAAGAACTTGCCACATTCACTCCTTTCCTTGCAGAGTCGAGTTAACATGCAGTATCATGGTGTCAAAGTATATGCAGGCGATTTTTCCAAAAACATTTTTAATCTCTATGCCTCAGCGAACCAGCTTCGACCTGATGTTTTACCAGATCGCATCAATAGTGAACCTACCATCATTCTTGGAGATTTTAATGCCAGACATAAGAATATTGGTGGGTCTATTACAAACACCAATGGAACTAAACTAGTGAGATTGCTGAATGAGCATGATAATGTTCGAATTGTAGGCACTACTGAGCCTACTCACATATATGGTGGCATACTAGATCTGTGTCTTGGATTTAATACATCATATACGATGCATGACTCTGTCATAGTTGATGATCTTCTATCTGATCACTTCCCAAGACTAACAACTGTCAATCTTGATCACATCTCCAGCAATCAAGGAGCTAAATACAGAAGGAGGAAACTTATTCTCAAACCAGAACACAGAGACAACTTTATTAACCACTTGGATCAATGGTATAAGAATTACGAGCCCACTGGCACACAAAAATTTAATGATGATTTAATTACCACTATTGAGAGTGTTCTCACAGATCAAGTGGGCAGGAATAGGAAACAAAGACCCTCCACTATAAATAACAATAAAAACCAATGTAAATACTATAATGATCCACAGCTGCGCAATCTAACACATGCAGCTAGGAGGATTGGTAAAGCATACCGTGAATGTAGAACCCCAGACCTGCTCAGAACGTTCCAAGCTGCACTAACAAATGCAAGGAATAGAAAGGAAGAACTTAGGCAACAGGAATGGGAACAGTTTGTTAGTGGATTAAATAGGTCCACCCCTTTGAGTTTGGCTTGGAAAGGTATAAATAAAATAACCAGGAAAAAGACTGGCAATGTTGCTCATCCCTTTCCTCTTGAAAAAGCAAATGACCTCATAAATGACTGGTCCAAAACATCCAGGCATGAAAGCCTTCCATCTCATATTAGAAAAAATTTAGAGAGTACTTCTGAAGAAATGTTGAAACTGATTAATTTTATGAGCCAAAATATTGATGAGAGTGATTGCCTCTTTACCGAGTATGAATTAGATAATGCATTAACCAAAGGTCGATCAACTGCTCCTGGAGAGGATGGTATAACCTATGATATTCTCAGAACTCTAAGGCACGTGCCTGATAACCCTTTGTTGGCACTGTATAATCTCAGTTACATTGAGGGCGTTCTTCCTACTTCCTGGACCAATAGTCTCATTGTGCCTATCCCTAAGCCCCAACAGCCTGATACATTTAGGCCGATCTCCTTAACTAGTTGTCTTTGCAAAACTTTTGAAAGAATGATGCTTAACAGATTGTACTACAGAATCAGACATCAACTTTCCCCCTACCTCTATGGGTTCATGAAAGGTAAAAGTGTGCAGAACTGTATTTCCACCTTTCTCACTGCACCCACCTCTACTAGTTTTACCACTTTTCTTGATCTAAAATCTGCATTTGATATTGCAAACAGAACCGTTATACTACATGAACTAGCCAAAATGAATATTGGTGGTAGCTTACTCTGCTGGATAATAGGATACCTGTCAAATAGAGTATCCTCTGTCCTTTACCAAGGCTTCAGAAGTGATTCTAAAGAAATGTCTTTAGGTACACCGCAGGGAGGAGTTCTTAGTCCCATGCTATTTAATATTCTGATTAATGCTCTCCTAAATGCTCTACCTGCCTCACCTAAACATATAGCTATAAGCTATGCTGATATCATGATCCATACAACAGGGCATAAGAAGATGAATACCATTCTTAATGAAGTTCAAGCAATTTGTAATCGACTAGGCCTCATAATATCTTCCTCTAAAACAAAGATATTAGCAAGCAAACGACATCCCCCACCCATCTATTTGCAGGGTGAAATCATTAGCTACGTTAAAACTTACAGATATCTTGGTGTAGATGTACCCTTTAACAAATCCACTATACCACAACTAAACAAGAAATGTAAAGCTAGGCTAAATGCTCTCAAAGCTGTTGCTGGCTACAATCCCAACTATGGTGCTAATGTGAGAATCGTGAGAATGATGTACATAGCCTATGTTAGGTCCTTAATTGATTATGCTGCTCCCATGTTGATATTAGCTAGAGAAAGTTCCCTCCGACCCTTGGAGTTAATGCAAAATGAAGCTCTCAGGACTATTCTTGGCTGTCCCAGATCTACAAAAGTTCTTAACATGAGGAAGGAGCTTGGTATTTCTAGTATCAGTGATAGGATTGTTGAAATTAACACTGTACTCGGTATTAGAATGTTGAGAAACGAACCAGACACTGTCACAGTGAATCTTACCAAGTGTCTAGAGGTAAATACACACAGATCTAAATGGATTGTGAAAACGTGCAATTGCATTAAGTTTTATAACCTGCATGAACTGTATCACTGTAGGCAACAAGAGCATTTCACCCCTCCATGGAAGATGTGTTCATTTAATATCACATACCTACAAGTCCCTCCCAAGAAGCTCATTGCTAGTAATCCCTTCCTTAAATCTCTTGTTAGAGCAACTGCTCAAGAAGAAATTTTTCGCCTAGCTGGTAGTAATAAGTTATCACAAGTTATATAAGATAAGATAAGATAAGATTTCGTTCGGATTTTTAACCCCGGAGGGTTAGCCACCCAGGATAACCCAAGAAAGTCAGTGCGTCATCGAGGACTGTCTAACTTATTTCCATTGGGGTCCTTAATCTTGTCCCCCAGGATGCGACCCACACCAGTCGACTAACACCCAGGTACCTATTTGCTGCTAGGTGAACAGGACAACAGGTGTAAGGAAACGTGTCGGAATGTTTCCACCCGCCGGGAATCGAACCCTGGCCCTCCGTGTGTGAAGCGGGAGCTTTAGCCACCAGGCCACCGGGGCACCATACACTATACACTGATGGATCTAAACAGGAGTCTTCTGGCAGGGCTGCATCTGCTCTTGTTGCCACCTCCCTAGTTAAGAACGATAATAAATTTGTTGAGTTAGGCATAAGAATTAACAACTGGGCGTCTACACTGCAAACTGAATTGTTTGCAATCCTAATGGCGCTAAAGCTAACCTATGACACTGAGCTTGACTCTATCATCATTACTGATTCTATGTCATCATTGAAGGCTCTTGGCTCATATAATGACTCCAACAACATGCTCATTGGGGAAGCCAGGTATAGATACTCAAAAATTAGGGACAAAGGAATTAATGTACAATTGCTATGGATCCCATCATACATTGGATTACTCCTTCATGATAAAGTTGATATGTTAGCCAAGAAGAGTATCCAGAAGGAGAACGTAGAATATAACTTTGGTATAACTGTGTCTAGCATTAGGAATAATATTAGGAGAGAAGTAAATAATGAAGATGATTGTTATAGGAATGCAGTTAGAAGCCTGAGTAGATCTATAACCCACTATGATAACATGAACGTAGATAAGTATGTTTATGGAGCAACTTGCAATGTGAACAGACTGACTGATGTTGTAGTGGCCAGACTTAGGCTTGGTTACAAGTACTTCTGGCAGTTTGGGAGACGCACAGATGATGATCAAACTAAATGTAAATTATGTGATCAGGCATATGGTCACTCTCTTGAACACTATGTGCTTAATTGTCCACTTATTGAGGAATACAGAGACAGACAGTATAATAACCTATGTGACATGTCAAGATATCTTATTAATGAAAATAAGATACCAGATATACTAAGCAAATTTCCTAAATTTGCTTGTAACAGATAAGTGAACTATAGATATGTAGATATAAATCCATATGTATTCCTGTTAACCCTTTGGGGCCTAGTTCCTAGGCCTTTTGTGTATCCACATGCTCTCGCGCTACCGTCCACAGGATGGATATGGGGTGCACAATAAACTAGTCACTTCGGTGGCAAAATCTAAATCTGGAGGCAGGAATCATACATAGTTTTAAGAAGAGGTATGACAAAGCTCAGGAAGCAGAGAGAGAGAGGATCCAGTAGCGATCAGTGAAGAGGCGGGGCCAGGAGCTGAGTCTCGACCCCTGCAACCACAATTAGGTGAGTACAATTAGGTGAGTACACACACCATACACACACACACACACACACACACACACACACACACACACACACACACACACACACACACACACACACACACACACACACACACACACACACGCACACATGCACACACATCACGCACAAATCATACACACACACTCACTATCCTCTCTCTCGACAGATTGGTTATTAAGATGTTTCGTTAGTACAACATTGAATCGAAAAAATATGCTGAACAGGCGAAACGCTGTCTCAGTAAAACTTTTGCCCAGTATTTGTATGCCTTTCAACCGAGCTAAGAACTATTACCATACGTCGCCTCATCTCTGGTGAGGCCTTAGCAGTTCTTCAGTTATAGTTAAAATTTAATGTTGTATATGAATGATATACAGTACCGACAAGATGCAGAATTAGACACATGTGCAACATCTTGATATCTTTAATTTGTAGGCGTTTTGCCATCCAGTGACTTTATTAATATAATGCAAGAAAATGCCTGTGAAGACTGCAGAAGTATATACAGAAGACAAGGTAATCAGTCCCTCAGTCTCCTAGGTTTCGTTCCAGCAGGTCTAGGTAAGTATGTGAAAATTACTCTCTCAGGGTAATCCAGCCCCTACACAGCATAATAAAATTGAGGACACATGGGAAAATGAGCGTATATATGCAGTATAATAAAGTTTGAAGAGGGCAGATATTTAAATGAAAATAAGATTTTCAGAGGAGGCTTGACGGAATTGTAATGGAAGCCAAACGTAATTAATTAAAAAAAATAGTTGTAATTAAAGTTTTTAGATTGAAAAGTAAGTGCATTTGAAATTTTATTTAAGTCAGGCTTATTCCGTCCTTAAATTACATCACAATGCCGGAGCAGATGGGCTGATGACAAAAAGAAAGTTAAGTACACGTCATATGGTACATAACTGTACATTCTGATGCGATTCTCGTTGTTTGGGTCACGTTCAGCAGTTGTACCGCCGAGAGTCATGTTTGCCTGGACTCTGTGACTGGTATCCTCCCTCATTTGGAATCTAGACTTATTGATGAATGGACACATTATTTCGTGGAAAAAGATAATTTACACTTATTTTGTGCATATTGGGGTGATTCTCACAGATACTCCCTCTGAAGAAACGAATAAGAGAATTGTTGGGTTTCATACGCACTCCAACACCATCAGAGAGTGTATTTAGCATAGCAGGAAATTTTTTGTTCTTAATAGGGCGCTGGTAGGACCTGCAACCTTCCATGAACTTCTGATTAAGTGAAACCCAGAAATTTATGAGTACCTTCCATGCTCGAAGCTTTATGAACTACAGATATGTAAAATGTATGTAACTTTCTTGTGCACCATTAGAGTCAATATTATTTTTTATTATATTACACGTGAAATAACTCAATTTGCAGCTTTTTGTGTTAATTCATTGCAAAAATTCTCATCTTCTAAGTGCAGTTACCTTGTTTAAAATGATAGTGAACTAAAAAAAAAAATAAGCATTATGTCCTAGATCTGACACAGTCAGACGAAGCTTACTTAGTTACTTATAATCGTGCTGGATCGTTGGTTGATTTATTGTAAGAAATATGGAGGTTGTTTCCATCTGTTTGACTCTGACTGAAATGTTAATTAATTGTATTATTGGTCATTGTTCAAGTTATTGCATATAAATTCAAAATATGAAAATGTTTGCTTATTATTTCCAACATTTAACAGTGATTTCAGCATTAGTAAAATCTGAAGTAATTGTTGAAAATAATTTAATACAAATTATCAAGTAACCGTAATTTATTTTTCTGATCAGTAATTTTAATCGACTTTGAATCATGTAAGTAGTACATTAAGTCTGCTCCAGAGTATCTATGAGTATCATGAACCTAATATTCTTAATCAAAATAGATTTAACAGTTAAAATGTTTATCAGATATGTAATTCAACCTCCGACCTGCCACTACTTTCTTTGTTAAGAGTTATCCTAATAGGAGAATCATATATGAAAAATTGTCCACAGTATCCGACGAATGTAATACGAAAACCTTTGTTCTCAGCAAGGTCGTTTTAATATCTACTTGCGATTCCTGCTTTATTTTGTAGATACATCTATTCCATACACAAATAACCCGCACGTAGAAGAGAGGAGCTAACGACGACGTTTCGGTCCGACTTGGACCATTTACAAAATCGGACCGAAACGTCGTCGTTAGCTCCTCTCTTCTATGTGCGGGTTATTTGTGTATTGTTCCAGTCACGATATTGTGCCTTTTTGTTATTTATTTTAGATACATCTATTATTAAGAACATGTGTGAAATCACAGAAGAGTACCCCTCTATTTTAAGTATGCTGAATGCCAGCCTCAGGGCAATCAGCTCTGTTAGTGGTTGATGGAGCCAATAATATAATTTGATGCTACTATGCTTGAGACACTTAATGCCTTTATATACCTTGCACCATTTATTTCTAGTACTGTTGTCTTAATGTGCAGTGGATTCTCATTGTTCTAAAGCATGTTATTCGAGCATTCACTAGTGAGTAGTGGATGTTGCTGATTGGGGTCTCTCTTATTTGATTAGACTTGTTTTTTTCTTTTAGTGGTATATAGGCTGTAAACTATTATGTTAGACATCAGCTGGTGTCTTGTAGGTATGAACTAGTTCATCTCTAAACAGCGTTTATGTTAGGATTTTTTTTTATCACACTTCAAGACGTATTAAATTAACTGCACTAATCAGTCATATACAGTAGGAAGCTTTCATTCCTCCTTTATGTTAGTGTATATAATGGCAGAGATGTGCTTGACTGGAGGGTGAGAAAGGGTGAAGTTATGACGTCGTGAGGTCAGGACACAGGCATGCAACGTGACCTCATGTGTTCACGAAAGTGAAAGGAGCAGTGAAGGGGAGAAGGGTGGAAAGAGAGAGAGTAGAATGAATATAATGCTAATAAAATGGAGAAAATGAGCGATACAAGTATATAATGAACTACAAGGTGGTGTGAGTGAGTTAGAGGAAGGCGGATTATGTTGGAGGGTGAACCGCTGGGACTGTGGTTTACACATTGTGGCAGTGTAAGAAGAGTGAACACAGTGATAGACTATGGCTCAGAGAATAACATAATAATAATAGTATCAGTAGACAAACCTCGAAGGTGGACCAAGAGAGGGTTAATCTATAGTTTTAAAGACAACACAGGTCGGGCTTAAGGAACAGACTTTACCCACACACACAAGATTGGAACAGACCTTTACCCGCACGCACAAGATTGCACCCGAACTTCCTCCTAACAGAAGAATATTCTATCACCCATAACTTATTCCATACTAAACGGATGAATAATAACTGGGACTACTGTATCTGTGTTTATTATAAAAGTTACGGGACGGGAAGGTTAAGCAGCACGAAGAAAAAATCAGAGATTACACATTCATAAAATCAAATACACAGAGAACAATATTTTACTTCAGACAGTGGTCAGTAATCAAAAATACCGTCTTAGAATTGCAAAGAATTCCTGGTAAGAACCTCTTTTCTTCCCGAAATGATGCATTCAATGTGAAGATACAGCTTCTGGCAGTATTTCCCCATTTCCAATTAAGCGCTTTCCCTCCTTAGTCTCTCCGATTTTTATCTTCCAAGAAAGTTTAAAATTATGTCGACTGTAGTAACATCTAGAACACTGCCAGAAATTTAAAATTTTGAAATGCCTCTGCAGGTGCCTGTAAATCTCGTGATCCGTGCTAGAGTAGACCGTGGGTCAACAGTAGTGTATCCTACAGAAAGTTTTGAAATCTTTTATGTCTTGATAAATGTCAGGTACTATATTCCTTGTTTGAGTAGGACTCTAGCTAATAAGTACTTACCTCCTGAGTGCTAATTTTTGAGGTCATTATTGTATCTTTAGTGTGTCGTCTGTCTGCCTCTTCCTCGGCCTCGTTTTTTTTCTTTCGTTTAATAGTTCTCTCTCTCTCTCTCTCTCTCTCTCTCTCTCTCTCTCTCTCTCTCTCTCTCTCTCTCTCTCTCTCCATTACTATAAATTAGGAAGGGAGTTAGGGAGATAATGTAAACGTACATACTTTACACGACATGTGGATGGGATGACGTGCATGCAACACGGGCTGGAGAACATGTACAGTATAAACACAAACTCCAGCGCGCGCGCGCACACACACACACACACACACACACACACACACACACAAGCTGATGACAGCCTCCACACATGCGCACAAGCTAATGCCAGCCTCCGCACATGCGCACAAGCTGATACCAGCCTCCACACATACTCAAGCAGCACTTCAAAAAGCTAAAAGGGAATTGCATTTTTAATTCACATGTTAAATTCTGGAAATTGATCTGTAACGTGTGTAATGTGCGTCCATCGCCAACGTAACATGTTTATCTATAGCGAAGTGTTTATTTTTTTTTTTTAAATTTGCCACGATCACAACTATCTGTCGTTGTCTCCAGCTGTACTTGCAGCATCACACAATATAAAAAAATATCTCAAACGTGCGTTTCCTAAATAATACATAAGTAAAATAGTACGTTTTAATGGCGACCAGTGATCGGCAAATTCAACGCAGCAACCAAAAGAACTAATTAGTTTTTTCTTGCTAAAAATTAACATAAATGATTTATATCATGACGCTGAGACAGGTTTTGCCCTAATTAAGATGAAATGCAAGATAGCAGCATTTTTTAATGCAAGGCGTCGCAGGCACTATCTGTCAGTTATCTAAGTAAAAATGAAGCAAGCGCTGCGTGTGATAGCAGCATAGAGTCTGCTGGACTGAGGAGCGCCATTTAATAATTCATTAAATATTTTTTTCCAATTAATTTTTCCATGTAATTTCAACACTTGAAGGTGTAGAAATGGCCAGCAAATGAAATTTTAGGGGAAATTTCTACATGCGGCCTGCAGGTTCCTAAGGGAAACAAGGAATCGGAGAAATATTGAAGACAAATATATTCCGCTCGACGTAAATTGAAAAATATATTTCAGTCTCCTCAAGAGTTTCTGCTGGAAACACGTGCACACCGATGAACAGGTAAACAAGTTTCCGGCTCGCAGGGAATTCACTTTAATCAAGGTGATTTAGAGAGACCAGAAGGACAGTGAAGAACAAGAGGTCAAGAAAGCAAGATATGGAAGAAAGACATTTCTGATAATTAAACAAGCACAACGTGACTGCCTAATATTGATTGTATTTCCACTATTTTTTTTTTTTTTTTCTGGCAACCTTGACTTTTCGAATAATTTTGGTTCAGTACTTTGATAGCCCTAGCTGGAGAGAATATAAAAGAAATAGTTGATATTGTTGTTCAGTTTGTGATTGCAGAGCATTATCAGACACAGACATATTGTTATTCAGTCAGCCCTCCAACATAAACAACGTGTGTTCGTTACGCTTAATATACGTTAATATAAGTGAATTTAACTTATCTTAGAATAACGGTAAGTTCTGATAAAACGTTAGATGAAGCAGAAGTCAACGAACCAGATTTCGGAGGAAGTTAACGGTCTAACTGGGAAACAGTTATAAAGCAGATATAAAGCATTAACTGTGGGGGAGTCTGCACAAGAAATTGGGAGGTTCGATTCTTTGTCCAGTAGATACACACCGCCAGTCAGTAATTAACGATCTTTCTGTACACACAAAGACAACAGACGAACTTATCCAAACAGAGCACAGTTATAAATGGTACAGGTATTTCCAGCTGGAATAACGGATGGTTGTTACATCCGGTTCAGCGATTTCATAAATGAGTTGGACTGACTGGTCGTTGAGGAGATGGACCTACATAAGGTCTAGCGGCTTCGGAAATAGTACGAAAGGACTTCTAACATACATCCACTAAAGATTACTACAGAGTCGTCCAGTTGCTAACATACATCCACTAAAGATTACTACAGAGTCGTCCAGTTGCTAACATCCACTAAAGATTACTACAGAGTCGTCCAGTTGCTCACAACGGCAACACTGATTTGAAAGAAGCACCCAAGCTTTCCATGGAATGTGCATGGTATTCCTGTATATGTGCATGACAATTTTGTGGTAATTTGGGGTAAATGGTTGACGATTGAATGGTATGCAGGTGTATACCATTGACAGGTGTCTAATATCACGTGTTAAGATTCGGTAGCTGCAAAATTTATTTTATGTTCATACACGCTTGGGAATGATGGTACTCAGTTTTTCGTGGCTCAGAGGTACATGATAGTCTAAAAGTCGGGGTAACAGGAAGGCGTCACGTACCACTTTCATCAACCCCTCCCCCCCCCCTACATTTCTCAACATTGGGATACGGGGAATAATTTTAAGGTCGTTCCCATTAACTGCTTTTTGGAATAAATAGTTTAGAGTAACTGACAAGTTGATATATGAGACTCTTGTTCAACATTTGAGTATCTCTATTTCTAGAAACTTTTTTGCCATCCAGTGGCTTGTGCAGTCCAGTGCAGAGAAACTGTGGAAGATGAGAAGGAGTTTGATGGACTGAACTCATCGGCTCCTCCAGGCTGAGGGACTGATTACATCAATCTCATCTTCCACTGTTTCTCTGCATTGAGCTGAAGAAGCCAATGGATGGCGAAACGTTTCCAGTCTAAAGATACCCACATTGTGGACAAGTGCCTCATAAACTAGTATTCCACTACACACTCCCTAGTAGTGTTAGTCAGTGAAAGTTGGTTGCCTGCTCTGTGCTCTTCATATAGAAAGCTAGTCGAATTGTTTAATGTTGATGAATGACTCGGTTCCGATTCTTTCTTAATGGCTGTTGTAGTCAGCACTATCCGTGCTTGATACTTAATCAGTGGTTATCGTTGTCAGCATTATCCGTGCTCGAGCCCTTGGTGGTTATCGTCAGTACTACCCATGTTCAATAGTGATTGTCTTATTAATGATATCCAAGACAGCTCATGATTGTGTTATTAATGCTACCCAAGACTGCATCGCAGCTTTATCCATTCCAATGCCCTCTCAGTGGTTGTCGTCATCCTCAGCATTTTCGATGCTTTATTTGCCAAGATATCAACAGAATGCTTAGGCAAGAGGCGATCATCTGGACACAAGACAGTCTAATCCGCTGGAGACCACCCTTGACTGTACCCAAAGCCTTGAACATTGCCTGGTTGGAATGTGACCCAAACTTCATGTTTTTACCTCATAGTTAGCTGGTCCAACATGTACAATAAAGATACTCTCATCAATGGCATCTTTGCCACGTCTATATTTGTATTAGCTTTAATTGTATGTACGCCTGGATTACATTTAGTTTTTACAAGCCAGCGACTTAGAGCCCGGTGGTCCAGGCACGGTCTCACAAGCTACTTGCTTTCAGCGAGATTACTGTTTATATCCCACAACTCTCGTAAATAAATAGAATATATAATTATATTTTTTGGGGGGAAAATGTTACCTTAAGGAATTTTAAATTAAAATTTTAAACTACAAAAATGTCATTGGATATTTATTGCTTAAATATTATTTTTACATCGGTTCATAAGATAGTTTTAATAGGGAAGACAAAAGAATGAAGCTGCAGCATTCATTTAAATATGATTTTATAAAATGTAATTAACAAGACTAAGCGGGACCCATGAACTTTGTCTTGAGTGTTCTTACAGCTCAGAGGGCTAGGTATGTTGGACCACTCTGACGCAGACATCGACAGATGTCACCTAATGATAATCAGCAGTCGGAATGATACGGCTGATTAAGTGTCGAAGGTAAGATTCAATACACAGGTTTAAAAAGAGATATGATAGGTCCCGAGACTACGAGTTAGTGAACTTAGGTCCAGTAAGAGGGAAAATCAGGAAAGGCGGTGGCAGGAGTCGAGACTCATCCCCCAAAAGAATAAATGTGATCGCGCGCGCGCGCACACACAGACAGACACACAGACAGACACACACACACACACACACACACACACACACACACACACACACACACACACACACACACACACACACACACACACACACACACAAGTGCAATATAGTACTGGCGTACAAATTAAATTTTACTTAGCAAATATTTATAAAGAGCACACTTAACACTTGACAAATTATTTAACAACTAAATTTAGTTTATCGTTCAGTTGTGAACCAGCATACAATACAGTTAATGAGAATTGAATAAGATAAAAAAATTCTTTATTATAAGCCGGGAATTACATATAAATTATTCGCCAAATGTATAACGCTATAATTTAGTAAGGTGATGTAGTATATTGTATATGGTAATGCTAATTCAGGATGCGATATGCTGCATATGAATTAGCCAGGTCAGAAGAGACAACCCTACAGGAATAGGCACAGAGTTAAATAGTTGATAAGGACCAAGAATTAAGACTTCCCTTTATCGCTTACTTATGATTGTATATAATAAAAAAAGGACTTCACAACTCGAGTGTTATGCTTATTTATTAAGGCAGTGTAATAATATTAGAGTCAGCTAATTTAGAGGTTAGTACACTGGCTTGTAAGTTTTAAGACTCGCGAGCACCTGAAGGATATTTAAGGGGAGTCAACGCCCTCGCGACCTTGTCTCAGAACAGGCCTCCTGGTGGATGAAGACCTGATTACTCCGGTTGTTACTGCTGACCGCACACAGTCCAGTGTAAGAATCACAGCTCGGCTGATGAAGAGCTGACTTAAGGGACTTATCACGTTTCCTGTTGAAGACAGCAAGGTTTCTGTTGATAATTCTCCTTATGTATAATAGCAAGGTAGTCAGAAGGTCATTGGCCTTAGGTTTATTGTTTTCTAGGAAGGTATTGAAAAGTCAAGAACCTTACGTTTGTTTTCCAGGTGTTGAAAAGTCAAGAACCTTACGTTTGTTTTCCAGGTGTTGAAAAGTCAAGAACCTTACGTTTGTTTTCCAGGTGTTGAAAAGTCAAGAACCTTACGTTTGTTTTCCAGGTGTTGAAAAGTCAAGAACCTTACGTTTGTTTTCCAGGTGTTGAAAAGTCATGAACCTTACGTTTGTTTTCCAGGTGTTGAAAAGTCAAGAACCTTACGTTTGTTTTCCAGGTGTTGAAAAGTCAAGAACCTTACGTTTATTATTTTCCAGGTGTTGAAAAGTCAAGAACCTTACGTTTATTATTTTCCAGGTGTTGAAAAGTCAAGAACCTTACGTTTATTATTTTCCAGGTGTTAAAAAGTCAAGAACCTTACGTTTATTATTTTCCAGGTATTGAAAAGTTATGAACCTTACGTTTATTGTTTCCAGAAGGTGTTAAAAAGTCACCAGCCTTACGTTTATTGTTTCTAGGAAGGCGTTGAAAAGTCATGAGCCCTACATTTGTTTTACCTTTTAGGTTACTCATGGTACACCTTTTCATTGGGAGTATTTTGCACGGTGGCCTCTTTTATAGGTAGTGATTTGTGTGTGCAGATTTCGGACCAGTCCCTCTAGTATCTTGCAGGTATAAATTATGATGTATCTTTCTTACCTGCGTTCCAAGAAGTACAGGTCGAGGAACTTCAAACGTTATCAGCAATTTAAGTGCTTGACCGAATTTATACTTGCGGTGAAGGTTCACGGGCATAGTGAGCGAAAGTTGCGTTTTCTAAGCAAAAATGTTATCAATGTTTAAAATGCGTCCAGTTTTATAAAAATTGTGTGGTTGGTTACCGAGATATTGTTGCAAACATTTGTTGAAGATCTCAAAAGTGACATTTGATGAATTTGGCTTTTTTTCTTAATGCTCCTATGGTTTGTAGACCATTTTCACAAAAGTGACATTTGGGCGAGTTCCTCGTTTTTCTTCTCAGCGCCTCATCTGACGTGTCACTCTTGGCCAGACAGTTTTGCATTAATGTGTAACTCTAGTCCACGAGTGAAGTTCCAGCCCTCCGATTCTTCCAGGATGAATCTGAATTTGTTGCATCAAAAATGTATGGTAGGTCCTTGTGTGTGGTGCATGTCCACTACATACAAATAAAACATTTTTTACTTTATCGACTTTACTAATAATGTACTGGAGAGATTATGAAATAGAAATATACATAGCCTTGGATGTATCTTATTAGGCTGGCATGGTTCAGTCGATAACGCATTGGCCTGCTAAACATCATATATTCACTGGTATTTCCGGAATTAACTTTCTCCATCATCAGGCACTGTACAAAATCAGAGAAAATCAATTAAAACAACCATATCTAAACATATGTTAAACATCAAATTAAAATAAGTAAATGAAAAGAGAAAAGAAACAAAAACTAGAAACAAAACTCTACAGACCTTTCATTATTACAGAGGAAAGGCATGTTTCTAATGGTGTAGAGACGAATATTTCCAGCTCAGTGGTACTGGATCGGCTAGACAACCCATTGAATGATTTCATGTCTATAGTGTGGTCTGTGGCCTCACGTTAGTGTATTATGGCCACTAAATGGAGGTTTAATTACTTGGTTATTTATTCTAATAGATCTGCTCAAGTCTTCAGAGATGCGGACCCTCTGTTGACGCTTAGTTATAACAGTATATATATTACAGCTATGATAATTATATTTGTAGACTATAGAGGACTAGAATTCAACAAGTACTAACATTCTATAGTGTATTTACTTGACCTGATAAAGAAGAAACACTCCATCACTGTTTTACCAGAGGTGTGCCGATACTACAATTCAGAATTGTAAATATCCCCCGCCTTCCTTCAGATTGCAGCAACTGCACTTAACACCTTCAGGACAAAAGTCCGGTTAACAGGTTTCCATGAATCCCTTCATCAATGTTACCTTGCTCACATTCCAATAGCACATCAAGTCATGAAACCAACTTGTCTCTGTTCACTCCTGTCTAACACACGCTTGCTGGATGTTTAAGCCCTTCGCATACAAAATCTCCTTTACCCCCTCCAACCGTCATAGGACGACACCTACCCCGCCTTCCTTCACCTACAGATGTGTACGTCCTATATATATATATATATATATATATATATATATATATATATATGACTGGCTGGTGCCTCCACACTACCATACTCTGAAAACCTACTTCTCCTGTTGTTGCCTTTGCAGCATTGCATAGCTTCTAATGACGCACTGAGAAGTGTGAAAGTACTTGAGCTAAAGATCCCCCCCCCCCGTAACTTGTCTTGCATTGTTAAGATGGCCTGTCTTCGATTCGAAGTTGGGAGGAGGTGCGGGATGTTGTCCAGAGGGCTGAGGAAGGGTTGTTGAGGTGGTTCGGACATGTAGAGAGAATGGAGCGAAACAGAATGACTTCAAGAGTGTATCAGTCTGTAGTGGAAGGAAGGCGGGGTAGGGGTCGGCCTAGGAAAGGTTAGAGGGAGGGGGTAAAGGAGGTTTTGTGTGCGATGGGCTTGGACTTCCAGCGGGCATGCGTGAGCGTGTTTGATAGGAGTGGATGGAGACAAATGGTTTTTAATACTTGACGTGCTGTCGGAGTGTGAGCAAAGTAACATTTATGAAGGGGTTCAGGGAAACCGGCAGGCCGGACTTGAGTCCTGGAGATGGGAAGTACAGTGCCTGCACTCTGAAGGAGGGGTGTTAATGTTGCAGTTTAAAAACTGTAGTGTAAAGCACCCTTCTGGCAAGACAGTGATGGAGTGAATGATGGTGAAAGTTTTTCCTTTTCGGGCCACCCTGCCTTGGTGGGAATCGGCCAGTATGCTAATAAATAAATAAATATATATATATATATATATATATATATATATATATATATATATATATATATATATATATATATATATATATATATATATATATGAATGATGCGTGTTTAAAAAAAATTGCATTTTTTATTAAAATCCTCTATTTATAAATTGTGTATAAAAATTGTATTTTCAGATGTTCGTAATTGAAATCGTGACAGAGGTTGTTTGACCGTGTCAGCAGTCCAGTGTTCTTCAGCCACGGCTAGATGCTTGTTCTTACAAGGCTCTCATGCATTCTGACCAGGAGTAAGCACAGCAACTACTGGAATTATTTAAAATATTTTATGACATGTACTGGAGACGGGCCACCGTGAGAATAGATACCGTTTTTTCTTATAATTATCAATAAGTTATTTCTCTCTCTATCTATATCTATCTCTCTTCTTTCTTTTAGATACGGACACATACACTCTTCCATGCGCACACGCACATATTCTCACGCAAATACGAGACTTGAAAGCCGATAATAATTACATAAAATACATAATGAATCTTGATTAAGTGAGGAATAGCTTGTAGCAGCACGATCCACCAATCGGCAATCTGAATATTCGTGAGGATGAATTCGTTCGTGCAGTCAATTTCCAAAAGCGTATTCGGTCATATCAGTATCGTGCCTTAATGCCTTACTTTCAAAATCCAGGTAAAGGTTTATTATAATGAATGCAAAGAAGAAATCAGTTGCAACTATTTTTAATTCTAGTTTCATGGACATTTTTTCTAGTAGTAGGTAGTCTGAGGGTATTTGTGGGAGTGACTTGACTTGTAATTACAGGAGCAGAGCGATGTTCCTGGTTTTCTGTTTTTAATCATCGTTACAGAATTTGTATTTGTAGCCCTAAGTGGTAGGTTGGTAGATAGCATCCACCCACCCACCTGCCAAATGAGTGTGAAACTGAAACCTGTATTGTTTTACATGATGGTAGGATTTTGTGTTTCATGAACATTCGGGATAACAGGTGTATCTTGTTATTTCTACTCACACTTAGGTCACACTACACATGCATATACAAGCATATATATTTACACACCCATCTGGGTTTTCTTCTATTTTCTTAATAGTTCTTGTTCAATATTTCCTCTTATCTCCATGGGGAAGTGGAAAAGAATTCTTCCTCCATAAGCCTTGCGTGTCGTAACAGGCTACTATAATGCCCGGAGCAAGGGACTAGTAACCCTTTCTCCTGTATAAATTACTAAATGTAAAAAGAAAGACATTCGTTTTTCTTTTTGGGTCACCCTACTTTGGTGGGATACGACCTGTTCGTTGAAAGGGTGTATTTGTAGCTTTTCAAAGATGCTACTCTCAACAATTGATTGACAGCCAAGTACATGATTAACTATAGATGAATATGGCCAAACGTAAAGAGAAGCTTCCATACGTCTCACCTTGTCCAGGGTCTAGCCGGAACCTTTCTGTTGTTTGCTTTACGTCACCTGTATGTACTTATCGATTTGTTCTTGAGGGGGGTCGAATCTTAGCTCTTGAGTTTGTGAGGCTCTGTCGTGTCTACTATTGAAACAGTAAGGAGTTTGACCACCTCACTTCCTCTTCTAGCTGATTCCAATTACCTCTTTGAAACTAAAATATTTCATAACGTCTCTGTTGGTGATGTGTGTTGTTGGCTTCTGTTCCCTTTCGCTGCTGTATCTGGCAATTCACACAGTGTGTCATGTGCAAGTCTGGACCTTTTCAAATGGCTGTAACAGTTTATATTTGATCCATATATTTCAGATAAATCTATAGACAACATTTCGGTCCATCCTGGGTCAATGTCAAATTAGTTGATAATGGTTTAGGATGGATCGAAACATCGTTTAAAGGTTTACTTTCAACTCACGGGTTAGTTGTGAGCGTTGTTTTTATGATTTGTCGTGTACTTGCGGTTTTTATGGCTGCATATTCCATTGTTTTCCTTATGCGTGTGGTGTATATTCTGAAAAAACTCTTTCTTGAAATTGTTGTTATACAGTAGTTGCTTTCGTTGCAAGCACAGTTATCTTGTTATTCTGTCCTGTCGGTGCGAGTCTGGCGATTGGTTCGATGCAACATTTACCCATATAGTCTCTATCTCTCTGACATTAGTAGTTTTTTTATTCTCAAGTGTTGCAGTATTATTGGCCTTTGCTTTCTCTCAAATTCATCATCATTTCATCTTCATCATCGTCTTCATGTTCACCTTCTTTAGACACCTATTGGAATATTTCTTCCTGCGACTTTTTCGAAATCATTTGTTTTTCTCGCAAGGTTTGCATCCTTATATGTAGATCATTAATAAATGTCAAACCAAATGGTTCCAGCATCTGATTGTGGGGAAAGTGCTCATGTTACATCTCGCACAGACTTGCCCATTTTCTCACTGAGAATTTGTTCCGTCGTTTAGATATTCATTCATCCAGTCTATTACCCTCCCTTGTAACCTGCTTCTCCAGTTTGGAAATTAGTCGCCTGTGAAGCATTATACCATAGGTCATCTGATAGGTTGAGATATGCAGTTCGTCCACCCGTCCCATTCTAGTCTTTCGTCGTCATATAACTAGAAAGTTGGTGAGTCTTAATTTTCCTTCTATAAACCGTTTTTTTTAACATGCTTGTAAAGGGTTCTGGAAAAAAGTGTTGTCGAGACTAGGAGTTACACTAGGCCTCGTGAAATGAAGGTGCAATTTCTAGAAGAAAAAATACTGGAAAGTCAGGCATGTGTATAATTAAGTAGAAGGGTTTTAGGATAATTAATGCAAGTAGAAAGGTTTTGGGTTTTATTATTACATTGTGTGTTTTCAAGGTGTCTGTCTCTCATATCGAATATGTGATCGCAGGTTTTGGCTTTCTTTCCTAGTATCCAGTGTGAGGTGTATATCCCCACTTTGCATTCAGCGTTACCTCTTGTTTTAAAACCACAATGGCGTAATTGGACATTGTAATTACTTACTTTGTAATTACTTACTTGTATTAAAGAGAGTAAAGTCATGAATAAGCCTTGTGTCCGTATTCAATAATTCACTCGGTAGATAATTTTTTTTTTTTTTTTAATTTTCCACTGGTCAGCCAGTTTGCGAAAATATTTCTTGTATCCTTTCGACTCTGCTTGTTTCTCAGTTTACAATTGAAACCTTTTGCAGTCTTTGTTGCAATCACTGAAAAATCTTTTATCCTTTCATGTCCTTTTATAACCTTATAAATGTGGCTATCATGGTTTACCTTCCTTCCTATGAGCCAGCGTGAGTATCTTGCACTGTGCTCAGATTTTCATCTTATATTCTAATTTTCAGTTTTAGTAGCCATTTTATAGGTCTTCTTCAGCCTTTTTTAATATACGTATTGTTTTATTAGGTTTGGGCGCTATACAATCATTTTATATTTCAGTTTTGGCATAATATAACTGCAGCATGCAAGTTTTTTCTTGACAGTATTTATAGTCGTTTAATCTCACCATGTCCTCTTCAAAGATTTATCTAATTTGTATAGATTTTTATGCTTAATATGCATTTCTTCCTTATGATTAATTTGCGGATCTGTCATTGTCAGCTGCCTGTGTTTATTTCACGTTTTCCATTGGGCCATACCTCGCTATATGTAGAATGCTGAAATCCACAATGCATTTCGTCATCTCTTTTATGTGTTGTTTTTCTTTGATTATTTGTTCTTAATTTCTTTTCCAACACATCCAGAAGGCATTTTTTTTTTTTGCCTACAGTTTCCCCTCAATATCTTAGAAATATTTGCCATCTCCTTTTTCATTTCGAGACTAGTATTAGTTCTAGCTGTAATTTCCGTTGCCAACACAACCTCTTGTCCTGTCTGCCTTTTCCCTAAAGATATTTTACAAACTATCGTCTGTTTTAGCTACATACTCTTTCAGCCCTTTCATCTCCTCCTCTAAGTTGTTTTTAACGTGTTCTGAGATATTTTAAGCTGGTTGCACCTGTTCTACATTTGTCATTGTCATAGATTTTCCCTGAGTTGTATTTTTGTTTTATACTCCTCAAAGCCTCGTGTGAGGGGACGAGTCTACTTTGGTTATGGAAGCTCCGCGATGTGCTCAATTAACGCACTTGTAATAAAGCAGTAGTCTGACGGTTTTAAATTAACACGGCAGTCAGAGAAATGTAAAATTAAATTAACAGATAACCTTAGTAATAGTAAACAATTTTATTTTTTTCAAATAATATTCCAGGAGTAGTAATCAGAAGCTTGAGTATTAATGGGAACTTTTTCTCAAGTAGCGATTTCAGTGCGTTTACCAAGTACAGTTGAGCCGAGTGTGTTTTTGTCAAGAATAAATTTGGATTGAAATATATGTTTTGTTTACTGCATAATTTGAGTAAGCCTGCATAGTGTACGTAATTGTCGAGTTTACTAAAGTTACATGATTACATTCTCATACAACAATAAACTACGTTACCTTCTCGAATATTTGTATTTTAAAAGATTAAATGGTATTAGCATAACTTCTTAAATTAAGTTAATTCTTATTCTTCCTTGAATGCATGTTGTTACAAAAACGTAATATTACCTTAATTAATTGCATATTGTTACCCCACTGCCTACTAATAGATGCATGCCACAAACTCGTAGGATTAATTTTTATGGCTAATCCGGTTCTGACAATACTGGAATGCCTTAGCCTTTCCAGGCTAAGGCATTCCAGCACAGTTAAGGCAAGTACTGTATCAGGTACTGGCAACAAGTTTTATCTGCTGATGGAAGGTCCAGCATGATGAGTGACAAAAGAGGAACCAATTAAAGCTGCATGTAAGTCTAGTTGACGAATTAGACCGTGAAACACCTGGGTATCTGCATTTTGTAGACAATACGCTTTCCAGTGGCTTTATTAATGCAATACAGTGACATAAACGGAAGTCTACAGAAGAGTAGGGAATCAGGCCCTCGGTCTAGGAGCAAGTGTGTTGATGAATCTGAAGCACAGGCAGGAAGATGGGTGCTTAATATACTAAAGCCAGATAAGTTGAAGCAGTTGAAGGCTTTGTCACTGGTAGGCGGGACTCACACTGGAAGTAGGTCATGCCCAAGAATTGTGCCAGAGGTTAGCAAGTAGGTTGTGGAGATATCCTGTGTATCAATATTTTGATATATTAATTGTCAGACCCTGCTGGGTCTCCCCTACCAGTAACAAGGCATCCAGATCTGCTGTAACTCACCTGACACCAGTATATAACCGTCTGTCTTCCTGTGTGAGCTTCATATTCATCAAGACAACGATGCTCAATACCTGCTCTTAGGCTGAGGGACTGATTACCTCATCTGTCTTTTGTATATAATTCTGCCAGGCTGAGGGATTGATTACCTCCATGATAAAGTAATTGCATGGTGAAACGTCTACTAAAAAAGATACCCATATGTTGCATAAGAGTCTAATTCATCAACTTGATGATGTTATATACCGCTAATATGTAAGTTTAGTTCAACTGAGGCGTAGGTTTGTACCAGCTGCAAGACGCTCTTGGGAGCATCGCTGGTTGGACTTTGGCAGAGTATCAGATTCACCAAGTTACATTCCAGTGACTGGCTTTGGTTAGTCACTTGTACGCTAACGTTGTTAGTTCATGAACTTCCCTGGATAACTCGTTGACCATTCATTACTAATATAGTTTAATATTAATTGAGTTGATTGTGCCAATGATGGCAGTCTTAGTAATGGAAGGATATTTTCACCTTAACTATTAAATACCACAGCATTTTTTCTGTAAATACTAATCGCTCCACGTTTTTTACAAACCTCTAGTGTGGCCAGCGGAAGTGATGAGAGGAGAGAACCTTTAGCTACACTACTAACCTTCGCTGTATTGATAAAGAGGTATCTACACTTCATCTTGCTTTCTCGGCATGTAGCCTTAATATAGACCGTTGGTTATTCTATAGTACCTGGCTTTCCTGGCCTATGACTCATACAGCACAGACTATAATAACGATGATAACAGCAGTACTATCCTAGCAGACTTTATATGTTTCCATAAATATATGCACATAATTATCTCAATTAACACTATTTTTTTCAAGTTTTTAAAGACTTTGATTGTAGCTGCATAGCATTTTTGTGCCTTAAGAAATTATGCGTTTTAAACATACAATTTTCAAGCAGATTTTGTGTTTGATAGAGATTTCTCTAATGAGGTGAGCGAAGTAGTACTTGGAAAATAATGGGGTACAGCTTTTAAATTATGGTGGGGACGAGTGAGATCTTAGAGATAAATCTACGAAGTGCGTGATTGAATAAATCAGCTTCAGTAAGTGTATATATATATATATATATATATATATATATATATATATATATATATATATATATATATATATATTTAGTGCAGCTTTCTAGTAGTAATGTTGACCTGTGAAATTAAATAGATCATCGTAAATCAGTATAAGTATTTCCATGTTAAATACTTAAACTGGTAATAGTGAAGCTGAGGTAATATTGTTATATTGAAATTGAGGTCAATTTGAAGCCTGAAGACTGACACACATCGCAGAACGACTTTTACTCGGACATTTCGTTCTTTGTAGAGCTTTCTCAAGTGATGATTTGATGAAGCTCTTCACCAAGTAATGCGTTCTTCTATAATTGGATGAATGTTTTGCTTGTGTAGTGCGACTTGTCTTTGTCTTCATACTTGTCGGCAATATGCCGTTTGATCGCGTGAGGTGTGATCACTAGGCAGGTGTGTCTCCCAGGCACGCAGCTACATCTCTTACTTGTCCGAGTTGAACCTAAGATAACTATTAAAACTAATTATACACTTTAAAACCAATAGTTACTTTTTAAACTAGACATATTTTTTTTTTAATCTGGGTTTTAATTAGTAAAGTTTTTTTTCACAGCAAGTGGAGAATAATATAATGGAGTGAAAGCGCACGTAGTCCGAGAGAGCGTTGTGTAAAAGCGACCTGGTTTATATACGAAGCCTGTGAGGTCAGCTGGGGTGAGCAGAGATGGTCATGGCTCAGCCCCCAGAGATGAAGATGATGACTCCAGATCGCCTCAGCTCAGGGGAGCACGCAACATATTCTCAGAGTTTCATAATTCATGCATATTCATTGCCCCACAGGTTTGCTTTTGGTTTCATAATTCTGTCTTATCGCGGTGAACTGTTCAGTGGGCCCCAGTAGTGAGTCTTCTGCTTTTTTTTTTTTTTTTTTTCATTTTTGTTTTCTGCGTAGCAAACTTTCTTTACGAATTATACTTTATAACAAAAGTTATTTTATCGTATATATATATATATATATATATATATATATATATATATATATATATATATATATATATATATATATATATATATATATATATATATATATATATATATATATATATATATATATCAGTTGCACCGGTCCTTAATTCCAGGGTAATTTTTTTCGCATTTTCTACCACGTTCGTTTTTAATTATATTCACCCGCTGCTGCTTAATGATATTAGCTGTTAGTCTGCAGTAAGTTCCGCATGTGTGTACTCTGCAAAAAAAAAAAAAAAAGTTTTCTCGTGTCCTGATGAATGTGTTCATGGTGCATAACACGTATTATTTTAGTTTTTTAATTAATATAATGTATTTTAAATTTGTGGAAATATATCTAGACTTAATCTTGAATTTACACTGTTGTAACCTCATCTCTCTCTCTCTCTCTCTCTCTCTCTCTCTCTCTCTCTCTCTCTCTCTCTCTCTTTTACCTCAATGTCTCCAGTCTTTTATTCCTTACACTCATCTCACTTATATTCCGTCCCCTTCATTTCTTTCTCAGACTTTCAAGCTTCTCTCACCTCTTCCTTCGCTCTTTTCGTTTCTTCCTCCATCCCGCTCATTACTCTCATCTCTCATTCTCATCTCACGTTTCTGGCACACATATCTCTCTTAACTCACGCCCTCTTCTAACTAAATAGCTTTTTACATGGTGATACTTATATAGTAGTCTAGTTTTTCCTAGCAGAAAATCTCGCTGTAACCTCTCCTTACTCCGGGATTTATGTGTTTTTTATATCGAATAATCTATTTGTAATTATTTTTTTGTGCATACTCTGTCTAATCTACAACTGAAGTGAGGTCGTCTTTCTCTTTTGTGTTCTTAGTGCATTTTTCTTACCTGAATTAAATCTCATCATGCAGTTATATTTTCATTGAACTGGAGCGTTTAAATACACTTGTAGTGTTTCTGTCTCTAATTATTCTTAATTTCCTTATAAAATGGGTATTTTCGCGAATTTCATATAAAATGAACTTAGTAATTCTTTCGAATTATATCTAATACCCTTAAATTATGATACTTAAGACAGTATTCTGTTGATGAAAAGTTTATTCCGATATTTGCATATTTACAACCTCTTGTGACTGCACACAATATCATTAAGCGTTCAAGTCAAGCCTATTGAGTGTATGTTAACACTGTACGTGATTGTCATGAAGTAAGCAGTCATTATAGTGAATATGTCCGGTAATGGATTTATGTGCGAGAAATCTCTCACTATTTATATATACAATAGGCACTCATCTCTCCTAAGTTTATCACATCATAAGAAAAGACAGTCACTTCAGTTGGTCTACTTAGCCAGTACAAGGCAGATCAAAGTGCAGCTCTGTCCCAAACATTCCTACTAGTATACATCTGTCTAATCAACCATTAAAGCTGCACACATGAGTCTCAGCTACGCGGCATTGGTAGATGGTTTCACCTTTATTATTAGAAGGTGTGACACTGATGGTCTGCAGTCTTAGCTGCTATGCCGCTTCTGCAAGCACCAATATATTATTTTCGCCCTTCAAGGAGAGTACTTTAAATGCTGGTGAGGATCTCTTTATGATTCCTGTGGGTTTAGTACTTCCCATGAAAATACTATATTTATTTCCATATCCCACAACTTCTCATGCTCTCCATCTGTTAACCATGAGTCTAATCAAATAAAGTTCGCCACTTGTTCAGTATAGTGTTTCTTGCTTCATTTGTTCTGGATTCTTACGACCTCTTACCCTACTAAGAAAAATGCCTATATTCCTCAGTACATCATATTCATTCAAATGGTCAAAATGCCTAAAGGTGGCAGGTGAATATATTTGGCTCTTCATTTGATCTTTTCCGAAACACATTATGTACTAGCTCTTTTCCACCCTGCAATGTGTTTCTCAAACTTCTCTTTCTTCATTACTGCTCTTTAGAGCCTCTCTTCTCAGAGGAGCAATTTTACGTGTTATTCTTCCAAATGAAGGATGATAATGGTAAAGGTTAGCTTTTTGGGTTTAAAGTCTATTCTGTGCATGTGACTCATAGGCAGCGGTTTCTTGCACATCTAATATTCAAAAATAAAACTTCATTTCCTCAAATTTGGAAAAAAATATTCCCTTTTATAAACATCTAAGAGACTCCTGGGTGAAAGTGGTTAGTGGTTGTAGTTTTGTTGGTGGAAGGAGGGAGAGAGTGGAGATGTGGAAATAGGTCAGTAGAAACAAAGGAGAGATGAGTGTGTTTGAAGGCCGGCATTCCTGGCTTGTCCCTTATATAAAATTTTGATTGTTTAATGAGAGAGCCTTGACATTTTAACTGGCCCAGAATGAATTATCTTTATTATTAAATCTTCATCTGTTATTCAGTGCACACTGATTTTCTTTGTATACAATATGGTGTGCTACTACCCCTCCCACATTACTGGATGCATTATAAACGATGACCTAATAACAGTTCTTAGCATTTTATCCTTGAGAAAAGTTTCAAATTACAGCTAATTTAACAGTTTGTTTAATTTTTTATAGTAAACGATTTATTGTTACATCCTTAGTGGGTAAAATTTGTGGAGATTTGTAGCATGTGATCTACAACAACAGTGCTGCCTATCACTATCCCCATACTGCACTTAGTAATACCTTTATTTCAATATATATATATATATATATATATATATATATATATATATATATATATATATATATTAATATGTCGTGCCAAATAGGTAAAACCGGTCAGTTAGCAAGATCTCCTTTAAAATTTAGTCCTTTCTAAACTTTTTTCTTATACGTTTAAAGATGTATATTTTTCATTTATGTTAATGTAAAAATGAATATGTACAAAAAAATTAGAAAAAGTTACCTAACCGTATTACAACAAGCGCAATTTAATTTAGCCTAATCCTACTAAATATATTTTAGATAAGTTTACAATAATTTAATACTGGGGACGGTGGATAAGAGTGGATAAGAGCTCTACCTGGGAATCTTAACCTTCCCCAGTAGCAGTCTCCAGTCCTGCTGACTGCGATCTTTCTCTGTATATACCCTCTTGTTTCTGCGTGGTGCAGTGGTGCACATGTGTCTAATTTATCTTGCGCATGTGTGTAATTTATTTTGCACATGTGTCTAATTTATCTGCCTAGTAGGGTTATCGAAGCTAAAACCTTGGGTAGTTTCAAATTTAGGTTGGATAGGTACATGAGTGGGAGGGGTTGGATTTGAGTGGGACTTGCACCTGAGCTTATTGCTTGGGTAGCATTTGTTCTGTTAGTGGGTTGGATTTGTAAAGGACCTGCCTAGTATGGGCCAGCAGGCCAGTTGCAGTATTCCTCCTTTCTTATGTTCTTATGTTCTTACAAAAATCGCTTGAGAGGTCAGAACAAGCAGGAGGAGATTGCAATAGCTTGAATCCATGCTTGAGGCTCACTGACGTGCCCAGGCTGAGAAAGAAACATGGTAGCAGTATCGAGTCCTGCTGACTGCGATGTTTCTGTGTGTGTGTGTGTGTGTGTGTGTGTGTGTGTATATATATATATATATATATATATATATATATATATATATATATATATATATATATATATTAGTTTTTACCTCTTCTAGACAGTGGCTTACACAGCTTACTGTACAGTATGCTCTCTCTCGCTCAGTTTCGAGGTTTATCATTCTAAGCATCGTTCATAACATGGATGCTGCCAATATTCAAAATTCAACCAAATAAACCTAAGCCCACAACGTAGTTTCCTAGTCGACACAAATGTACTTTGTTGTTTTAGTAGTCATAACCCAAGTATAGAGACCCATCACAACCTAATGAGGATTAATATAAAATCAAGTTAACTCTCAGGACATCTGTCGGTAGCGAGGTTCATTTCCCTGGCCTTAATACTGTAAGTATATTTATGCCTCGACAATTGCGTATCGCCGGCAGCAATTAACGCAAATTGCATCTGGGTCAATTAAGACGACCCAGCAATCAGGGGTTCTAGTGGTTACTATTAGTGTACAATGACGGTTGAGGGGTGGGTGGGGGAAGGGGAGATACACTCATTATTTGATACCATCTCTTACCATGTCAAAATAACATCTACATAAATGAACGTTGATCCTAAGATTATAATTATAAATATCTTTCATAGTTTACATTATAACACTAAAATTTCCCTAGTTTGTTATTAATTATTACTCTTAACGTCGTATATTAAAGCTGGTATCCAGTTTTTTTATTATAAAAAATCATTATTTTTAAGTTAAATATTAAATTTTGTTTGACAGACATGATTGTTAATTGAATCTTTAGATGCCTGGCAACTACAGTTTTCTAAAAATGAGCTAGTTAGATTACCATAACCTTAGGAAAATGAAGAGGGGGAGGATCAAGAGAGGAAGAAATCCGCCATATTTTTGAGATGCAGTATAACGCAGATCTTGTCAATACCACACTAGCTGATAACATTGAAGGAGAGGCATTATTCGACCAACAAGAAACGTTAATTTTAATCCACAGAAATAGGATAGATATTAAGCAAGGATTATGGAATATTCTAATTCACGAATTATGAGATCTTGATATCAGTTTGGTGAACTGGATACTTGCAGTAACAATGTGATAATTAAGATGCTTATTATAACAACGTAATAAAAGATGCCAATATCGGTAACTTAATGAAAAAATATACTATCGGTAATGTACATAATTGAAATGATTATAGTAATAGGCATAATTGTTATTATCCTAATGCAGGAACAGTAGCGGTGTTTATATATAGGACATATATTACTAAAAACAAAAACATTTGACTGAAATTATCAACAATTACAGGAAAATCGGTAGTTTATAACAATTACTTAATAAATAATATGATCATGAAAGTATCGTAAAGAAAGATGTTATCTCTCAGCAGTACAGGAAGTTATTAGCTGCTACTTGATGATTTCTCTTTCTTGCCACCTTATCTTGTCTCTTTGTCTCTCACCTTATAACTTATCATTTATATACTTGGCGCCACTGGATATAGGAGTAGATAACCCAGATTTATGTTCCAAGGTTTGAGAGAGACTGTATGTTTGTAGGCTGACAGATGCCCTGAAGTAGGACTTAATTACTCTGCCTTGGTGGCAGAGTAATTAAGACTTACTGCCAGTGTGTTTAAAATTATTATAAATAAAAATAGTATTATTATTTGAAACTCTAATGCCGGGCAAATGATTCAAGAGTAGTGAAGGCTCCATCATTTATCCATTAATCTAGACAGACACGCTTTTTAAGTGTGCTTGCCTAAGTTCTCCTCTCTGATCATATATAGTACCTTTAGAGTACACCTAAAAGTCACAAGCACACAGGTGTTGTTCTTTGGAGATCGAGAAGCGGTATGGAAAGCTATTACATAAATGTTATGTGATGTAGCTTGGCTTTCGTAGTAGTTACTATGAGAGGATACGGAATACATGTGATTGAAGAAGGTCCTTCTTCTAAGTCCAATGAAAGACGAGAGTTAAAACTTTTGTCATATATATTAAATAGACACGTGTTTCTCGAATTTATTAGCAGATTTAATGCTTAAATTAAATGTTTTGGGAATACATTACGGTGCCAAATGTTCTTGGAGAATAAATATGTAATGTTTTGTTTAAATGTGTACTGTTTTAAGTATATACCTTGGAATGATTAAGTTAAATGTGAATTTGAGTCTTGTTTTTAAATTATTAGGATGAATAATTCTTTTAGGTAAATATAAAACAGCATGGCATAAAATGCTGTGTTAACGCCTTTGTTTGGGACGGAAATAATCACAGTTATTTACTATTATTTTTTCTTTATCCGAATAATCGGTAGTTTTCACCATTGTCTTGGAGTATTAAATAATTATGATTTGTTTATGTTGGATTAGATGTTCCTGGCTTATTCTTTTATGCTGAAACTATTGATGCTTTGTTACTTTCACCATTGACACTGTGTATTACCTTTACTATGGGTTGTACCCTAGATTGTCGTTGGACATTCCAGCCTCATTTTTCAACTCACCTGGAGCTGCTTAGAACGTTAATAAATTAACGACCTAGCATTAACGTTGAAAATGCAAAGCTCTGCTCAACTTTCCCTGGATGAGTCGTACTCAGGTGTTGTCAGTGGTGGTTCGTCACCATTATTAATCTGAATACATGAAGGTAATTTGGCTTTTCACCTATGTTTTGGAAAGCAACAAGGACATTACATGGTGTTGTAATAACTCATCAATTATTGCTCATACAAGAAATATAAAATAGTGTTTCTATGTGCCATCGTTTTAAAACGATCATGAGTTTTTCTCCCTTGGCTTTGAAGTACCGTACCATCATATTATCGTCTAGTTTAAACGTTCAAGTTTTACACTTTTGGAATGCAATTACATTTTCCTTCCATATCGTTGAGGTGTCACAGTTTTTTCCTCTTCTTCTTAAAATACCCATGCGATCTTTACTTTAGCATTGCACAGCCGTCGATTGCTGGTGTGAGGCAGACGCTACCAAACCCCGAGGAACGAAACATGTCATTACTCCTTCCCACGGTGAACAAGTATCACCTCCGGCAGCAGCAGCTACTCTGTCACCATCGTCACCGTCGCCAGCATTACCACCATCACACCACCCACTGCCCTCAGTTAACACAATCACCACCACTGCTGCCAACCAACAAGACCACGACCACTGCCGCTAGCTAGAAGCACCACCAGCCGCCTCCACCAGTCGCCTCCACCACCGCCGCCACCACCACCAGCATCACATGTGAACCTCCACACAAGGTCAAGAAACCTCTGATTATTGTCGTTCCAGGTAGCATTCCCCAGAGGCTGGGACTGCACCCATAGCCATCAATGGTACGTGTCCCGGGTAATGATTATGCCTGGTAATTCCTGGTTCTGCTTCGTGCCACCCACTTCATGCTGCATCGGGATAATATTACACCTAGTCCTCGCCCATTAAGCCTCATTCCTCTGCCACATCCTATAAAAAACTTAGGGGGGAGGGGGCAGAATATTTTAAAGTGTGTGTTTGTAGTTTCGCGGGTGCATCCATGAGCACTGGTCTTTGGTATTGTTGTCTAGTGAGTACGTATAATTATATTATCTATCCACTTGGTCTTAATAAACTTTAGCTACTAGCTGCTATTATTTCCCTGTCGTGTTATCGTATCTGCTACTGTTGAGGGAGCTGATGTTTCGAGTATTAAACTTACGTGTCTTGGCCATTTCTCCTCTGGCTATCTTACTTTGCCGAAATCGCATATAACATTTTCATTGCATCTCATTATAAGTATTAAACTGGCTTCCAAATACACCTAACAAACAGTCCTTCAGGACACTGGACACGACATATGCCTGACCTATTATAAAATATGCAACATCAGCAAGGAGTCGACAAGTGAGAAAGCATGTTTACAAGCTAGGAAAAGTTCTGTGGTTTGCAGGCCATACTGGTTCCGGATTGAATTTTGAACAATAAGGAAGGCTCAAGGCATTGAACCACTCAGAGTAGGAAGAAACAAACACGCTGTAACGTAGTAAAGGATACTTCGAGGATTAAACATGGCAAACAGGTACATAGTGTTTAAATAAGATGAACAAGGGCTCGATCGAATCGATTAAAACTATAAATAAATAAAAATCATGGTGTAATTTCAAAAACGCAAATTAAAATACAGAATAATTATTAATAATAAAAATAATAGAATTTCATTTCGAAGCCATGCAAGGAATATTTAGAATTTGTCTTGACATTCAAAGTTTGCTTTAGCCTTGCTCTTAATTGTCCAGAAAAGATTCAAGTTCTTCACTGAATTGCTGGGCTCTGCAGTTCACATAAATACAGTTCACATAAATACAGTTCTAGCGTTACAACTGTCTTGGTTGTCTTAGTTCAAGTTTATCGTATTACATTTCGAACATACCAGCACGGTCTTCAGACAATTTCGTTTTGAGAAAGGCAACGCTTTAAGCTAGATAAACACTACAGTCTTCATAAGTATTACTAATACGAAAGTCATATAGCTATTAGTAAAATTACTGGCAATATATTAGGTAAATCGGCAGAAAAGCAACTAATGAGACATTTATTACAACAAAGTTTCGCTCTTCAGAAGCTTTTCAAGCCTATACAAGCAGCACAAGGACACAGGGTATGCAAAGGAAACAGAATAAAGTGCGGGATGGAGGAGCATACTCAGGCCGAAATAGTGGTGGTGGTAGCTGTAAAAGTAGTGGTAACAGTAGTGGAAGTGATTTATCAGTTAACTGCGGAGTAATGGCTGAAGTAGTAGTAGTTGTCATTAGTTGACATTATTCTTGCTAATATTTTCGAGATGACGAAGCTACCTGTGTTCTGTTTAGCTGAATTTGAAACAGACTAATGCGGCTTTTAGACATTTTCGTTTCCACGTGTCTTGTTCCTTAATCACAAGGCATACGTTGTTCCATGTCATCAACTGGTGGTAGTTTTGATATTATACACATGCGTTGTTCAAGTTATTACATTTGCACACAAGTAGTTATATTAATTTAAACATGACTCTAGGCTTCTAGGAACACACAGGCCTTGCCACAACCTCCACACAGGATAAAGTAAACCACTGCATTGATTAGTATCATTAGTTCACGGTTCTCCACGTTGGTCTTTGTGAGGTCTTCGATGCGTGTGTACAAGTGATTTAGAGACTTTAAAGGTAACTTCGCCTATGGGAAGGTTGATAACTTTGTTCAAAGTGGTGTCACTGCCTGGAGATGGTGTCAGTGAGTGGCGAGTTAATGTGAAGGGCTATTTTTTTTTTGTGCTGTTTTTAGAAGAAAAAAGTATAGCTAGGTGAGGGAATGAAAGGAGGAGTGCTCCTACGGCAGAGATCGAAATGTAAAGTAACTTTTTTTTTCCATTGTGTTCATGTCTACATTTGAGATTTTCTCAGTCCACTGACGAGTGTCAACTGTTACATTTTATGGATGTAGTGAATATGATTCACTAAACATACCGAAAAAATACTGCTGTTTTTGGTAAATTAGAGCATGTTTCAGGAATTGTTAGTGACTCGTCTCACCGTCTGTGGTAGACGTGTACTTTTTCACGCTAGTGTCTGTTAAGACGCCGTCACCTCCACGTCTGTGGTGGTGTACTTTCTCACGCAAGTGTCTGTTAAGACGCCGTTGTCTGCGGTGGATACAACTCTTCTGCAGCTCATAAAGTAACACTTGGTCTACGTGTTCCTGTTTTTTCTTTAATGTTTCTGCCGTTAAGGATGGGTGTGCAGTGTTTACTCTGTCCGTTAGTACGCCTCTCTGTCCGTCCCACCGTCCATCTTTCTGCCAGTCTCTTCGAAATAAGAAGGCAAGTTTTTGTTATCAGTTCTCCCACCTTTTTATGAACTTTATAAAACCTGCCTTTAAATATTTGTCTCTAATAAAAAATGTATTAAAAGCTAGGTCACTGTGTGTGTGTGTGTGTGTGTGTGTGTGTGTGTGTGTGTGTGTGTGTGTGTGTGTACTCACCTAGTACTCACCTAGTTGAGGTTGCGGGGGTCAAGTCCGAGCTCCTGGCCCCGCCTCTTAACTGATCGCTACTAGGTCACTCTCCCTGAACCGTGAGCTTTATCATACCTCTGCTTAAAGCTATGTATTGATCCTGCCTCCACTACATCGCTTCCCAAACTATTCCACTTACTGACTACTCTGTGGCTGAAGAAATACTTCCTAACATCCCTGTGATTCATCTGTGTCTTCAACTTCCAACTGTGTCCCCTTGTTACTGTGTCCAATCTCTGGAACATCCTGTCTTTGTCCACCTTGTCAATTCCTCTCAGTATTTTGTATGTCGTTATCATGTCCCCCCTATCTCTCCTGTCCTCCAGTGTCGTCAGGTTGATTTCCCTTAACCTCTCCTCGTAGGACATACCTCTTAGCTCTGGGACTAGTCTTGTTGCAAACCTTTGCACTTTCTCTAGTTTCTTTACGTGCTTGGCTAGGTGTGGGTTCCAAACTGGTGCCGCATACTCCAATATGGGCATAACGTACACGGTGTACAGGGTCCTGAACGATTCCTTATTAAGATGTCGGAATGCTGTTTTGAGGTTTGCTAGGCGCCCATATGCTGCAGCAGTTATTTGGTTGATGTGCGCTTCAGGAGATGTACCTGGTGTTATACTCACCCCAAGATCTTTTTCCTTGAGTGAGGTTTGTAGTCTCTGGCCCCCCTAGACTGTACTCCGTCTGCGGTCTTCTTTGCCCTTCCCCAATCTTCATGACTTTACACTTGGTGGGATTGAACTCCAGGAGCCAATTGCTGGGCCAGGTCTGCAGCCTGTCCAGATCCCTTTGTAGTTCTGCCTGGTCTTCGATCGAGTGAATTCTTCTCATCAACTTCACGTCATCTGCAAACAGGGACACCTCAGAGTCTATTCCTTCCGTCATGTCGTTCACAAATACCAGAAACAGCACTGGTCCTAGGACTGACCCCTGTGGGACCCCGCTGGTCACAGGTGCCCACTCTGACACCTCGCCACGTACCATGACTCGCTGCTGTCTTCCTGACAAGTATTCCCTGATCCATTGTAGTGCCTTCCCTGTTATCCCTGCTTGGTCCTCCAGTTTTTGCACCAATCTCTTGTGTGGAACTGTGTCAAACGCCTTCTTGCAGTCCAAGAATATGCAATCCACCCACCCCTCTCTCTCTTGTCTTACTGATGTCACCATGTCATAGAACTCCAGTAGGTTTGTGACACAGGATTTCCCGTCCCTGAAACCATGTTGGCTGCTGTTGATGAGATCATTCCTTTCTAGGTGTTCCACCACTCTTCTCCTGATAATCTTCTCCATGATTTTGCATACTATACATGTCGGTGACACTGGTCTGTAGTTTAATGCTTCATGTCTGTCTCCTTTTTTAAAGATTGGGACTACATTTGCTGTCTTCCATACCTCAGGCAATCTCCCTGTTTCGATAGATGTATTGAATATTGTTGTTAGGGGTACACATAGCGCCTCTGCTCCCTCTCTCAATACCCATGTGGAGCTGTTATCTGGCCCCATTGCCTTTGAGGTATCTAGCTCACTCAGAAGCCTCTTCACTTCTTCCTCGGTTGTGTGCACTGTGTCCAGCACATGGTGGTGTGCCCCACCTCTCCGTCTTTCTAGAGCCCCTTCTGTCTCCTCTGTGAACACTTCTTTGAATCTCTTGTTGAGTTCCTCACATACTTCACGGTCATTTCTTGTTGTCTCTCCTCTTTCCTTCCTTAGCCTGATTACCTGGTCCTTGACTGTTGTTTTCCTCCTGATGTGGCTGTACAACAGTTTCGGGTCAGATTTGGTTTTCGCTGCTATGTCATTTTCATATTGTCTTTGGGCCTCCCTTCTTATCTGTGCATATTCGTTTCTGGCTCTACGTCTGTGTGTGTGTGTGTGTGTGTGTGTGTGTGTGTGTGTGTGTGTGTGTGTGCGTGTGTGTGTGCGTGTGTGTGTGTGTGTGTTTGTGTTTTAGTGCGTTTCATTATTATTGTGATATATTTACAATAATAAATTTAATTTTGCCATTTATGAAATCTGAGCGGCTTTACTCCATAAAAAGTCGATACATACACTTGTGCCAACGTTTTCATTGCTTCATTTATCAAAGGTATTTTAAGATAGGGCATGTTACATAATCTGTTTAAAATTTGATGACATACTTAACGCAGAATTTAATTTCCACTTAAAATACACTGCAGTAAATAACCCGTCTCTACAAGTTCAGTATGATTTATTTAGAAGATAATTCAGGAAAGTGTGTGTAAATAGGTTAGAGCTGTCGTTATACAGGGTCTTCAGTTACGCAGATTGGAGGCAGTATGAGTATCATACTTAAAACATACTGTAGTGTTATGTTACACGTACAGATACTAGAACTCTAATGTAAAATACCACATACAAGATTGAGAGGTAAAAACAGTATCATGGTGTTGGAAATATACTATAGTCTTCAATGAATGATTGCCACCCGGATACGAAAATCACGCAGCATCTTGACACTATTGTAGAGGTATTCAGAGGAACGTGGTGTCGTGGCTGAAGACTTTAAAAATTACCTCACTGTAGATAAATGTTAATTGATGTACTGAGATTATTTTTTATTGAATATATAGCAACACTAGATTAGATGCAACAAGAGGGACCTAGGGATAGTCATTACCATTGGCTTCGAATAAACGTAACAATGTTTAGCCATGCGCAACAAAGCAGAATATAAGATATATGTTATACCACTCTTTAGGATGCGACCCACACGGCCGCCTAACATCCATATACTTATTCTCTGCTAGGTGAACAGGAACAACAGATTGAATTGTCGTATTTTTTAGTCACTGGGGTAAGACAGGCTAAATGTTCTTGCCAGCAAATTCTTTCGATCAGCTTTACTTATGGTTTGGTAGATATATCCACGAAAATTAAAATGAAATGTTATATTCTTTTGTTTGGCACAAAAATTACTTAAAACCTCATTCTTACCTTGCAAAAAATTATGTAATATAGGTTAATCCACCTACTTTTATAAAGTCAGCCTAACTTTAGTATTTACAATCAATGTAATATATTTTTAATATTTGGGGCTAATTTTTTTTCAATGTAGAAAATTAATTATATACGATTAACTTGTTTGGTAAAACGATCGTCGCAGAAGACAAGTCTGCATGTTCATGTTACAAAGCGTGACATTTGGATGCTTTCCAATATTTCTCGAATTGCCTGGGGATTGAATCTAAGACCTTCCGTTTTTAAATTGAATATTTTTTGAGATGGTTATCTGTAGATTGAAGAGAGGGCATACACACATGAAACATGGCGACCTGCTTACAGGTGCTCTTATCCTTCCTCCCTGTGCGACTTCTGGGGTGCTGTTGGCCATGGGATATATTCAGATAGTCTTCCCATGGCTTTGGTCTGTTTATTTCAAGTCGGGTGGGCAGGGGCTTCAGATTATATATGTAAAGAC
>NC_091295.1:33034951-33069951 GCF_038502225.1 Cherax quadricarinatus | reverse complement strand
GTAGCGTAGCTAGGGTATGAAGACTGAAAACAAAATTCCTTGTTCATAGATATTAGGTAAAGTTCCCAAAGCTATGTTTTTCTGTAAATAGTTAAACAAGTGATGGTTGGGTATTTCTACTTCCACATATCGAATTTCGAGTGTGATGGACCTGGTAACATTGAAATGTCTCCGCCTTTTTACTATTATTTTTATTTTACTTAATGACCAGGTACTAGGTCTCTCTTCCTTTCATCCTCCACAACTTTCCTGAATACATAATAAGCTCTATCAATTAGACAGTTTGGGATTTTATGGTTGGTGGACTGATGAGTACGTGATGGAGAGATTGAGGCGCGAGAAAAAGAGAGCCATGGAAAACATAACATCTCAGGGTGCATATGAGGCATACGGACGTTAGGAAGTACTTTCCCTGTCTCATGATGATGATGAGGGAAACAGTTGATGAAGAGATGACCAAAAAATGTACAATATTACAAGAGTACATATGATTTAGCCCTAGAAGCCAGGAATCAGTAAAACCAGTCATGAGAATGAAGATCAGAGGCTAGGAATTACGTATCAACCAATGCAAATATAACGGTGTGTGTGTGTGTGGCGTACACGCGCACGCACGCACAAACACACACACACACACACACACACACACACACACACACACACACACACACACACACACACACATATACACAAATACAGAGCACAAAGGAGAGCGGGCGTGACAGTATGACAGAACAATGCAACGATGCGTTTATACTTGAAATTGATGATTGATCTACAAACGATTATGTGTTCTGGGATGTAGCAGGGAATAGCCAAATGCCGTGCGCGCTTGCTATTAACCGATTGCCGGTAAAAATGCTAATGGCAAACTGTGGAACCATTCACTAAGTACACACGAATATGTGCTCCAGAGTTAATACATTTTCTGTTCTGGTTGGACAGTGTAGATCCGTTTTCTTGATGTTTGTTAGGAATTGAGAGATAGGCGGACGGACGGCGGAAGGAAGGAAAGAAAGAAGAAAGGGAGAAGAAAAGATTCGAGGAAGGAAGAAAAGCGCCAAGGGAAAACTTAATGAGATAAAACAAGGAAAGGAGACTGACAGACGAATAGCAACACAAGACAAGGAAGTGCGCGAGTAGGGTCAAGGTGGGATGGAAGAAGATGCAGGTCTTGCACTTTGTAATTTTGGTAAAATGATTTTGGGATGGAGGCACGCATACACAAAGACCAGAGAAGAAATAGTGTTGCTCATAGATTTTGTGAAGCAGTGAGAGAAGCCAATGTTAGTGTACCCTTCAGAGAATAATTTCTTCAGCAAAAGTGACATAGACATTATTAATTACCGTTTCACCCTTACGGGCCTGTATATTTACGTATTGGTATCAGAATTTATTTTATCTATTTTTGTCATAAATGCTATTCAGAGCATAACAGTTACTGTTTTTGTATCGGTCTAATAGACTAACTTGCTAATATATTGTCTGGAACAGTTTTCCGTTGAGGTTTAATATAATTTACTATTATGGATATAGGAACCTAACCGATCCTAAAGATGTTTAAGGTCCACCATTCTAGTTGCTATGAGTTCTTCACTCCCAAAAAATTTTGCTCCTTTGGAGTCACCACTGATGTTGGTATGCACGCCGAAGTGACTTTGGAGGACTGCTCTGCTCTATTGATCTTTCATTGCAAGAGGCTTATCGGCCCACTCTAGGCAGATGCTACTACCAATTTCACTTGTTACTCCATTTATAACCTGTGTGCACCTGACCTTTTGTAATACTAATTATACTTGCTGCTCAAATTTGATTGAAGAAGCAATTGAGGCGAAACGTTTCTTAGTAAATGTTTAATCAGTGCATACTTGACTTTTACCTACAACTTGTCGGTATCACTATACCAATTCCACTAGAATTATAGTAGTAAACATAGAGACAGAAATAAAATAAAAAGAACATTGAGATAAAAGTATGTTGCCAGTCATAGAGACAGACATGTGCCGTAATTACTAATGCGTATATATTATTACCATAACGCTTAAAACTTAAAGATGAAGTTGTGTTGTTTTTCACCTTTCCGCGATCCATTAATTTGTATGTAGATATAATGAAGAAAGATTAACACTAACTTTGACTTTTCTGATGTATGAGAGAAGTTCGTGGAGACGTGCGATTTTTTGATAGGATGTAAAATAGTGCTGGGCAGAACGTTCCTCAGTATACTCTTGTAAATTATCTACAACAATTAAATATAGTTTTCATATTATTAAATGTCACATTGTTTTTAGGATCTAAGGTTGTAAGAGTAGTAGTTGAATGTTTTTTTTTATGTAATGTAATTGGAAGAGTAGTATTTACTTTAAGAGTGATGCAGGTTTATTTTGTACTTGCATTAGGCTTTATTAAATAGCACAGCCGATCAGCGTCTCCGAAAGCAAATGTTTTAAAATGGGTGTGTGAATTTCGAATTAAAATTGCTAATTAAAAAAACCATACCACGGGCGGGGATAGAACCCGCGATCAGAGAGTCTCAAAACTCCAGACCGTCGCGGGTTCTATCCCCGCCCGTGGTATGGCTTGTTTGCAATCGTGTCATTACAATTTCGTGAGTCATGTAAAATTGCTGATTGCTCGAATATATAAGTTAACGAATTTTTGCCATTCATTGAAACATATTTTAACATTAGTAGGACTATTCGCGTAACGATGCGTAGTATCACTAGATCACTATTATTTTATTTCACTAATTCAGGGTATTTTATAACAGTTAAAATCGAATAAATTCGTTAGGTTAGAAATTTTATAAATAAAATTGGCCTGTGTATTGTTAATTCAGCTGGAGGAAAGCACCTGACCACTTCACTCAACACTGGCAAAAATGAAAATTCTCATGTGTGTGTGTTATTCTAATCTAAAGGCTGCAGCAATCAATGAAATAAACTTGTGGGGAAAATCAAAGATTATCCTCATACTATATAACGAATTAGCTTAAAAAAAAATTCACGGTGTCAACGATTATGTATGAATGCTGGGAAGCTTTATCTTCCATGTAATATGCTGGTCCTTAGTAATCTGTGCGTGTAGAGCGGTCAGCGGAGCAACCTTTCCAGTGTTTACATGATAATATCCAAGATACAAAGTAAAAAATAACTAGAACATGGAATGAAAAAGCAAGGAAAATATTATTGTACTCCAATATGTATTACCAGTCTGAATAAAGGTTACGGCATGAAGGACAGGAAGGGCACACCTAAGGTCAACAGACTCGTTGATCAGCACCTTTGTGTTTGCCTGCGTGTGCATGTACTCAGTTGGGCTCACCTTTTTGTGTGCGTCTGTGTGTAGTAACAGGATCAAAGTTATGCTCTTAGTACACTGTACCTGTTTATAATAACAGGTTCAAAGCTATTCTCTTAGTATACTGTACTTGTTTGTAATAACAGGTTCAAAGTTGTGTTCCAATTACCTGTTCCTATTATCTGTTTGTAGTCACAGGAGTAATATGCTCGGGTTATCCCGGCTTTAGTGTTTAGCTTCCATATAATTGTTTTTAAAGTTTCCAGTTAATGTAGCACATTTTGTCTCTTGAATTCCATTCCGGTAGGTTAGTACGCTTTGAGAAGAAATATTGTGCAGTGTCCTTTCGGTACCCTATTTTTATTAGCTTACAATTGCTGCCTTTTGTTCTCCATTTAAGTACTAACAAATTTCCCTTCGCTCATTTGTCCTTATCCTTTTATAATCTTATTTGTATGTTATTATCTCTTTTTTTTTTATTTACCATGAAGACTTTGTAATATTTCTCTAGACTTTTTCTTTTTCATCAACGAGATTTTCGTGCTGATATCTAAAGGCTGTTTCCCACTACTGTATTTGTGATATCTATAGTTGATTACCTTTTGTCTGTAATTGCTTATAGATTTCTTTCCATGTCCGATGTTCTAGTGTTCATTAACTAAATTTTAATTCCTAATGCGGCCTGTTTTCATTTTCTCCTAATTTTATTCTGGTTCATTTCAACTTTAAAGGGATTTACAGTCATTTTGATCTTCTATTTTGCATAAGATTCTGGCATAATCCGTCAAGATAGCCATTTTTATTTATTCTCAATGGCAGATTGTTAGCTCAGTTAAAAATTATTGTCAACGTACTACTAAATGTTGGACCTTACTAGGAACATTTTCCAAATGAAGACATTTTTTCTTCAGTTCATCATGTATACCTTTCGATCCATCTGTTTACACTTTAATTTTGACTATACATTAGGTGAGTCAACTCCCGCTTCCAGTGGCCCAGGAGCTCTCCCCGGCCCTGTGGGTCCACCCAACTCCCCTGACCTCCGTGGTCCTCCCCGTTTCCATGGTCTCATGACCCAGTAGCTTCCCTGGCTCAAGGGATGCTGCCTTCCATCTCTGTACACTGCCAATCACGACCTTTCCCACGGTCACACGAGAGTGGCTAACGTAGGATCTTCCATATCAACACGCCTCACGAACTGTTTTTGATGGGTAAAAAAGGATCAGCCTTATTTTATCTTCTTTTTTTATGCATTTTTTTTTTGTCTGAAGACTGAGAGCAAGATTTATGAGAAACCATCTACGGAATAGTCATATTTGAATGTTTCTTTTTAAAGGAGTTAGAGGTTTCTCTTTTTCTCTTATAATATATATATATATATATATATATATATATATATATATATATATATATATATATATATATATATATATATATATATATATATATATATATGATATCGTGCCGAATATGTAAAACTGGTCAATTAGCAAGAACTCATTTAAAATTAAGTCTTTTTTAAAATTTTCTCTTATACGTTTAAAGATATATATTTTTCATTAATGTTGATGTAAAAATTTATAATTTTGCACCAAAAGGAACTTAGAAAACTTACCTAACCTTTTTATAACAAGCGCAATTTATTTTAGCCTAACCCAACTAAATATATTTTAGATTTGTTTACATTAATTTAATACTAAACAAACACAGTGAAATATTTTTTTTTCGTTAGGTTCAGAATGATTTTGACGAAATTATTGTATACACAAATTTTCACTTGTCCTATATGGCAAGATGAGCGTTGCTATTTAAGCCAAGATCGCAAGTTCTGCCTATTCGGCACGACATTATATATATATATATATATATATATATATATATATATATATATATATATATATATATATATATATATATATATATATATATGTCGTGCCGAATAGGCAGAACTTGCGATCTTGGCTTAAATAGCAACGCTCATCTTGCCATATAGGACAAGTAAAAATTTGTGTATGCAATAATTTCGCAAAAATCATTCTGAACCTAACGAAAAAAATATATTTCACTGTGTTAGTTTAGTATTAAATTATTGTAAACAAATCTAAAATATATTTAGTTGGGTTAGGCTAAAATAAATTGTTCTTGTTTTAATAAGGTTAGGTTAGTTTTCTAAGATTCTTTTGGAGCAAAATTAAGAATGTTTACATTAACATTAATGAAAAAAATATATCTTTAAACGTATCAGAGAAAATTTTAGAAAGGACTTAATTTTAAATGAGTTCTAGCTAATTGACCAGTTTTACATATTCAGCACGACATATATATATATATATATATATATATATATATATATATATATATATATATATATATATATATATATATATAATGTCGTGCCGAATAGGCAGAACTTGCGATCTTGGCTTAAATAGCAACGCTCATCTTGCCATATAGGACAAGTGAAAATTTGTGAATGCAATAATTTCGCCAAAATCATTCTGAACCTAACGAAAAAAATATATTTAATTGTGTTTGTTTAGTACTAAATTATTGTTAACGTATTTAAAATATATTTACTTGGCTTAGGCTAAAATAAATTGTTCTTGTTATAATAAGGTTAGGTAAGTTTTCTAAGATTCTTTTGGTGCAAAATTAAAAATTTTTACATGAACATTAATGAAAAAAAATATATATCTTTAAACGTATAAGAGAAAATTTTAGAAAGGACTTAATTTTAAATGAGTTCTTGCTAATTGGCCAGTTTTACATATTCGGCACGACATATATTACTAAATATTCCGTAGAGGGCTTCTCATATCTTGCTCTCAATCTGCAGAACAAAAAGTCTGCATTAAAAAAAAAAACATAAAATAAATGTGCCTCTAACTCATTCTATTCGCATTTTTATTCAGTATTCACTATTCAGTATTCACGTTTATATATTCTGATTCAAGGAAAAAATTTCCTGTAAGTGTTTTATTCGTTTTATAATCTCAGTTTTTGTGTCAAACTCACCGTGGACAGGATATCATGCCTGAAGCGAGTTTGCGTGTGTGTGTCTGAGATAATTGGTGGGGATCAGGTCAAGATATATAGAAAGACTTGAAGCTGGGATGGTGGCATAGGACTTGGGCAGTGGATGAGAGGGTGAGACAAAATAATGGAGGGGAATGTTTATTTCTTGAATTTGGATGGCACAAAGTGGGTCGTGTTTAGTCAAACAGCTGAAACGGAGCGATGGAAGGAGAACTCAAGGGTAGAATCGAAGATGAGCGGCGATATTATGGCAACAAAAGGTTCTTGTTGGGATATCTACAGTGGACCGAAGAATGAACATGGAGAGCAAGCGGTAAATATTCTCCCGATATCAGAAACAGTACCACCCGTAGTTTGTGCGCTAGCAGTGCCTGAGAGACTGTGTTGACAAGATTAAGGATGAAGAGAAATTCTATATTTATTTTTTATAGTCTAAGGTAAAGACAAGCGGCTATATAAATTATTTGGAGACAATATTATCTCGCTAGCCGAGAAACAAGATGACCATTATGAATGATCTCAAGTACACTGAAGTGACTGAACAGTGTTTTGGTCTTTTCTTCATTTAAATCATCTCAATCGAACCTTTAAGATACTAAACCAGTTTAACAAACATGGAGGTATTTAAAGTGTAAAGTTATTAGATGATCATGAAACTGGGGAGCCAAAGGTGTAGTATAAATGTGGGTAAGCTTTACATAAAGTCACAGAGCACTAGAATAGCATGCTATGCAGTTGCAGACATGTTTAAACGTTAACGGGCCCACTAGTAACACTAGATCAGGCTCGTTCGGTAATAGAAGATATTTTCTTCACCAAGAGTCCATGGTGTTGCTGTGTCAGACAGTATCATTACTTAGATCAGAGGTATAGTATAATAATACCTTTGATACTTATCATGTCCGACATCTGGGTATCTTTGCTGAGAGACGCCATGCCCACTAGGATTTTATTATTTGAATACAGAGACATGAGAATGGCGACTGTTATGTTTTCATCATGTGTTGAAACTAAACAGTGCTACCTCATACTTATGTATACACAATCATCGTCCTGAGGGCTGGCTTAGTGAATACAGAAATATTTGCACTGATCACTGGAACCCAAAGCATAACAGTAAAGGTCGTCTTAAGTGCAGCAGTAATGATAGTAGTGAATGCAGGCAATACTTTCTATAAAGCTGTTTCCATTCGCACTTTTTCCAATATGGAATTTTTATTCCATATTGGAAAAATTCCCCAATCTTTCATTCCGTTAGTATGGCCAAAGATATTTAAAGGACAGTGAGAGTTTCAACTATATCTTCCTGGCGTCATCTGTTTCGACAGATAGAGGGTTGGCTAGACGGTAGATAAGTCGTTCTCGGCAGATAAATTTTATATAAACCGTAAGACATTATTTGCGTGAACCTTATCATTGTATTAAGTACATTTTAACAAGTAGTTGCTTTACTGTCAGCGTCACAGCTAACATAGGGCAGCTTGTAAGGTAGCTTTCAAGAGAAATAATTGTACATAATGATAATTTAGGTGGAAATGGTGTGAATGACGTAGCTAGGCTTATTTTTTGTTTTATTACTAAATAATCTTGGATACACCCGCAGTATGGGGATACTCCATTCTGTGTGAGTTATATTGTGGTAAAAAATGCTAGCTATGTTTTCTGTCATACTTCATACAGAATTGGACACCAACTTGAGGGTTCAGTAGCTACGGGAGCTTGAAAAGTTTCGTTCTGAGTCGGAGTTGTTTCTTGTGAATTACCATCTCTCAGGGTGTCTTATACAGAGAGGCTTATGGGTAAGGAGGAGACATATGTCTTTACACATTAACACCCCTTCTTTCACCCCTCTTTCCATCCATATCGGCTATAACCATAGTGGAATGTTTGACGATATCCTCATCGTTATATCGCAGTCACTGAGCTCGAAATGACAAATTTAATTATTTCATATAGGAATCAGGTCTTGTGTGATGGGATACAGCGGAAATAATGCTAGTTTTTGGTCCCATAATGTAACACTTGTGGTTTTGGAGCTGAACTTGCCGGATTGTCTTATTCGGCAACAGTCATTTTGAAAAGTAAGATATTTGCATGTGCAAAAATCAGTCGTAGCATCACGAATCAGTGTATTTCGTTGATAAATTATACTTAATAAGTTTAAACTGATTTTAGATAATAAGCTAGGATTTAGCTTATCAGGTAAATTTTTAGCAAGTTAGGTCAAGTTGATAAGTTAGCGATGGAACAAAATTAAATATTTATGTACCAGGTTAACTTGTGTGAATATTTTCAGTTAATTTATATAAATATTTTCAGAAATAAATATTTTTTATATATATGTTTTTATAAGGGTGCTGGGTTTGTTTCACCAATCAATCTTGTAAAATTAAAACATTCTCTCTCTCTCTCTCTCTATCTGTATCTATCTCTATCTCCATCTCTATCCCCTCCCCTCCCCCTCTCCCTCGTCCTACCACTCTCTCTCTCCCCCTTGTCCCCCCTCAGTCTCACTCCCCCTCGTTCTCCCGTCTTTCCCTTCCCCTCCTCCCTCACACCCCTTCTGGCGTTTACCTGCACTATTGCGGCATTGATTAAATATCAGACTGGTTGGGAGCTGCAATCGAGTTGTATTGATTTGTAATTACCAGTGTCAATACACAAAGCTCCCAAGTTGCCCCTGCTACTGCACCCTCACCTCCCTGGCCCCTACACCCCTTCCATTTGCCTCAATAATTTGTTTCATTAATTATCACTATTCGCGATTTTATTAAATATTTCTTCTGAAACTTAGTGGATACAACAGTATCGTTTATGTTCGTTAGTTACTAGGCTGATATCTGCGTTAGTGTTCCTTAGTTACGAAGCTGATATCTGCGATCACGTTCGTTAGTTACAGAGTTGATACCTACATTTACGTTCTTTAGTTACTTAAGTTTGTATCTACGTTCACGTTCGGCACTCCCCCCCCCTCTCTCTCTCTCTCTCTCTCTCTCTCTCTCTCTCTCTCTCTCTCTCTCTCTCTCTCTCTCTCTCTCTCTCTTTCTCTCTTTCTCACGCGCACACACACATATGCACGTACGTACATAGTCACCTGTTGTATTCCTTGTCAAACCTAATTTTTTTTTTATAAAGCTTCGTATCTTTTTCATTGTTCCTTATATCCATTTTTTTTTTTTTGGCACTCATTTTATTAATTCTTTATTTTCCTCTTGTCCCCCCTTACATGTATTTCATTTTCTTCTATATATACAATATTTTTTTATCTTGATTCACTGTTTTTTTTCTATATTTTGGGTTATTTGTGTTCATTACCCCACCTCTCTTTCATAAGAACATAAGAAAGGAGGAACACTGCAGCAGGCCTGTTGGCCCATACTAGGCAGGTCCTTTACAATCCTTCCCAATAACAAAATATCTTCACCATTTCTATATCTTCACCATTCCTCTTCCTCGCCCCAAATCCTCATCCGTATAACATCACCGTCCCTGTTCACCCCCCACCCTCCTATTCCTGTTTATCACTCAATCCCCTCTTCTTTGTATACTCACTGTTCCTGTTTCTCACTCTCTTCTCTTCTGTATACCCCTCAGCATTCCTTTTCCTTACCCCCACTCCTCTTGTATCCTCATCTATTTCGCCTCCACTATTCCGTGTATCCTCGTCATTCATGTTCTTCGCACCACTTTTCTTCTGTATTTCCTAACCATTCATGTTCCTCATCGCCAACCCCTCTTCTCTATATTCTCTTAAACACGTACCTCTTTACTTTAACGTAAAAGGGTAAATAATTTGTAAAAATTCTGAAATATTATATACCTATTATGCACATGAAGACTCGGGCAAGCATAAAAGAACATGAATTAACGTATTGGGTATACTTATTTTATGATATTTACATGCAATAATATGTGTAACCTTGTAATTTAAGAAAAAAAAACATTGTTAAGTATAAAATTTAATTATGACACTATATATTTTATGACGAATTACCCAGGCAAACAAATGTTAAATTATGAATCATATTTAATGCTTAAGACTTGATTTAATTTATTCTCATTGTTCTTACCAGTCCAAGCTATTGCCACCAGCCAAATGTGGGAGCTCTAATATTTCTCATCTCGGTTTTGAACAACTCATTTTTTTGCTGCTAGCAACGTCGTAGAGTGTAGTATTACGTGTGTTCTTTTCAGACCTCAGCAACCCTTCATATGGTCATCACTAAAGGTACATTGCGGAATTGAGTAACTTGACTCACAGTTTTGGCCATGTGGTGTATTTAAACATAGACTGATACACCACTTTAAGCAGTGTATCATATCTTAGAGGAAGTGTGGACTCCACACTTCCGCTGGTGTGATGTAGTGATTCCTTCTTAAAGTTACTCAAATGAGATGCTACATTTGCTAGCATTGTATGCACAATTCATGTTCATTTTGTGTGCGTCTCTGGAGATAGGTGTGATTAATTCCTTGGCCCTTTGTCCAGTTCCTGTTGTTGCTGTATGCTGTCTATTGTGTACCCAGATCCCGCGGTTATTAAGTTGTACTTACGTGAGATTCCGCTCTAGAAGTAATTTTTCCTGCTATTTTTCCAAGTCATTGTGCGGTTGTCATCTTTTAAAATTTGTTATGCATAGTCTGTTACAATTATATGGTTATTTAAATACATAAAATGTAGTTCTTACATATTTTAATCTATTGGAAGTACCTTGCCAGCACTTCGGTTTGTATATCCTGTCTGTAAATCTCTTGTGGGGCAGGGTTGAAAGGCTCTTCGCAGTTTACGAATATGCTGTCTAATCAACCTTCCAGTAATATTTGATTTCTAATAGTCTCCTTAAGTTTTATTAGGTTCGTGAAGCAAGATTTGTCGTCTTTATCAACATATTGATGGTTCGTGACGAAATCACTGCTCTGCAGGGGCCCCATAAATCTCTCTCTTATTATATTCTTCTCAGCTTGCACGGTATGCATGTTAGGAAGAGTGACTGGTCTGTAGTTTAGGGATAACAAATCTGTTGTCTTCAGGTGCTTGGTAGTGTCCGTGTCCAGTGACTTATTGAATACTCTCACAGTTGATTCGTTGAGAGCTTTAGCAATTCTCACTACCTGCCTTGATAAAATGTCGGCCTCGATAGCTCTCCTTCCCTTTTTTTTTTTAACTCATTACTCTGATGCGCTTGGTTTGATGATTACCTTCTTATCAATGGCAGTCATATCTTATCAGTTCTGATGAATGGTTTTGAAAACCGACAAGTTGAAGAATTGAGACGCTTATGCAACACATGGGAATCTTTATTGAAGAAACGTTTCGCCACACGGTGGCTTCATCAGTCCAATACAAAGTTGAAATCGGTAAGGAGAGGAGAAGTTTGAGGTAATCAGTCCCTCAACCTGGAATCGATGTGTTCAGTCCATCACTCTTGTAGGAAATGCAGCATAGGTATGTATAATGTTCGCCAAGACCGTAGTCCTGGCACGGGTCTCAATCTTGGGATGACCCGTCTCTGGCAGCATAGGGCCAGAGAGGTGGCTTATATACTGCAGACAAGTGAGGTGAAGCAGGAGGCGGGGGGATCACAGTGGGACCTGCCACTAGTGTAAATAGGTCGTCGTCCAAAGGTTGGGCAAGCGTTGAAGTCTTTGTACCAAGATCCCATGATGTTACAGTGTCTAACCCTATTTACAAATAACCTTGGATTCGCTGACAGGTACCTTCTATGACAGGTACCATTTTCTGACCCACGTTCGCCTTAGCTTTTGGATTAAGACATGGCTCAGTTCTACACTCCTCTCTAGCGCTAAACGTCGCATGTCCCTTCCTCCCCGCTCACCCCACCGGAGTCCCAACAGAAGAGCCTGAATTTCTCTTCTCAATATCTGTCCCACGATCGCCTTCGCTGCTGGGTTAAGCCCTGGCTCTATTTCTACGACTAAGAACACTCCTCTCCAGCACTATTCTTCGTCTGTCCCGTCTTCCCCGCTCATCCCATTTGGAATCTTACCTGTACTTTCGTTCGTTCGTTCGTTCCTATGCTGCATTTCCTACAAGAGTGATGGACTGAACACATCGATTCCAGGTTGAGAGACTGATTACCTCAAACTTCTCCTCTCCTTACCGATTTCAACTTTGTATTGGACTGATGAAGCCACTGTGTGGCGAAACGTTTCTTCAATAAAGATTCCCATGTGTTGCATAAGTGTCTCAATTCTTCATCTTATCATTTCTGAAGAACTCTTGGAATCTCTTGTTAAAATGCATAACAAATCTTGTAATTGACCGTGATTTGTTGTTTTGGCAGACATTGATCAAACCGCTGTATTGTTCATGAATTATTACTGTGCTTCCCTCTGTACTCTGAAGTACGCACTCCTCGCTCCCTTGTTCACTTTCCGTTTTCCGTTTTTTTTTTTTATCTTATACTCGTTGGTTGAACCACCGGTGTTCTCTGCAACTATCTTTTTATTTTCTTGCTAAAATTGTTTTAGTAGCTTATCATTTTTTTTTCAGAAAAATTGTTGTGTGTGTGTACTCACCTAATTGTGGTTGCAAGGATCGATACTCAGCTCCTGGCCCTGTGTGTGTGCATGTGTGAATAAGTAAATTCTTGTTAGTGTGGCAGCACGTAAATAGCATCTTCCGTGCATGGCTTATGTGACAGGAATGTTTCAGGTATCACCTATGATTCCGTTTAAGTAATAAGGTTTAAGTGTTATTTAGGAACCATTTCATCTTCCCAACATGTATAGACTTCAGACAATATTCAGCAACAAGATTGACTGCATAAACGCATGCAAGTGGAAATCTTACAAAAATTGTCACCCTCACGCACACAAAATAAGAGAGCTTCTGCAAAATGAGTTTTTAACATAATACAAGCACAGAAAGACATCGTTTAAAGTTCGACAAAATATTTAGTGCGTACAGGTAGACAGGTAACAGTGATTAAGCACGCGCTTAGAATAGCAAGAAAGGCAAACAAGCCCGAGTGTGAACATGGACGGGCGCACGTATACTGCAGTAATGCACGCACGCGTGTGCGTACACGCGTACACACATACACATGAACGAAACACATGCACGAAACACATGCACAATACACACACACAATACACACACACAATACACACACACACACACATCTACCTACCTACCTACCTTTCTTGTTGACTGATTTACTCCTTATTTAGGTTTATTTACATACTAACACGCACGCACTCACACACACACACACACACACACACACACACACACACACACACACACACACACACACACACACACACACACACACACACACACAGCATCGAAAGTCAAGTCTGACCCGAAACTACTCTACAGCCATATCACGAGGAAGAAAACAGTCAAGGACCAGGTAACCAGGCTGAGGAAAGGTGGGGAGGTCACCAGAAACGACCAGGAGGTATGTGAGGAGCTCAACACGAGATTTCAGGAAGTATTTACAGTGGAGGCTGAAGGGACAACGGGAAAACAAAACAGTGGGGTACAGCAACAGGGGATATACCAACAAGTGTTGGATGAATTACACACAACTGAGGAGAAGGTGGAGAAGCTCCTAAGTGACCTTGATACCTCAAAGGCGGTGGGACCGGACATCTCTCCATGGGTCCTTAGAGAGGGAGCAGGGACACTACGTGTGCCACTAACCAAAATCTTCAACACTTTCCTTGAAACTGGGCAACTACCTGAAGTATGGAAGACGGCAAATGTAGTCCCCATCTTTAAGAAGGGAGACAGAAATGAAGCACTAAATTATAGACCAGTGTCACTGACATGTATAGTATGCAAAGTCTTGGAAAAGATTATCAGGAGGAGAGTGGTGGAGCACCTGGAGCAGAACAAGATTATAAACGACAGCCAGCACGGATTCACGGAAGGCAAATCCTGTGTCACAAACCTACTAGAGTTTTATGACAAGGTAACTGAAGTAAGAAATGAGAGGGAGGGGTGGGTTGATTGCATTTTCTTGGACTACAAGAAGGCCTTCGACACAGTTCCTCACAAGAGATTAGTACAGAAGCTAGAGGAACACGCACGTATAACAGGAAGGGCACTGCAATGGATCAGAGAATACCTAACAGGGAGGCAACAGCGAGTCATGGTCCGTGATGAGGTATCACAGTGGGCGCCAGTGGCAAGCGGGGTCCCACAGGGGTCAGTCCTGGGACCAGTGTTTTTCTTGGTATATGTGAACGATATGATGGAAGGGATAAACTCAGAAGTGTCCCTATTTGCAGATGACGTGAAGTTAATGAGGAGAATTAAATCAGACGCGGACCAGACAGGTCTACAAAGAGACCTGGACAGGCTGGATGTGTGGTTCAGAAACTGGCTCCTAGAATTTAACCCCGCCAAATGCAAAGTCATGAAGATCGGATGAGGGCAAAGAAGACCGCAGACAGAGTATAGGCTAGGAGGCCAAAGGCTGCAAACCTCACTCAAGGAGAAAGACCTAGGGGTGAGTATAATACCGAGTAAATCGCCAGAAGCACACATTAACCAGATAACTGCTGCGGCATATGGGCGCTTGGCAAACCTGAGAATAGCGTTCAGGTACCTCAGTAAGGAATCGTTCAAGACTTTATACACTGTGTACGTCAGGCTCATACTGGAGTACGCAGCACCAGTTTGGAACCTACATGTACCTAGTCAAACACGTCAAGAAATTAGAGAAAGTGCAAAGGTTTGCAACAAGGCTAGTTCCAGAGCTAAGGGGAATGTCCTATGAAGAAAGGTTAAGGGAAATCGGTCTGACAACACTGGAGGACAGGAGGGTCAGGGGAGACATGATAACGACATACAAAATACTGCGTGGAATAGACAAGGTGGACAGAGACAAGATGTTCCAGAGATGGGACACAGAAACAAAGGGTCACAATTGGAAGCTGAAGACTCAGATGAGTCAAAGGGATGTTGGGAAGTATTTCTTCAGTCATAGAGTAGTTAGGAAGTGGAGTAGTCTGGCAAGCGATGTAGTGGAGGCAGGAACTATACATAGTTTTAAGACGAGGTATGATAAAGCTCATGGAGCAGGGGAGAGAGGACGTAGTAGCGGTCGGTGAAGAGGCGGGGACAGGAGCTGAGTCTCGACCCCTGCAACCACAATTAGGTGAGAACACGCAATTAAAGAGTCATTCAGGACCCTGTACACTGTGTACGTTAGGCCCATATTGGAATATGCAGCTCCAGTTGGGAAGCCACACCTAGCCAAGCATGTAAGGAAACTAGAGGAAGTGCAGAGTTTTGCAACAAGACTAGTCCCGGAGCTAAGGGATATGTCCTACAAGGAGAGGTTAAGGGAAATCGACTTGACGACACTGGAAGACAAGAGAGTTAGAGGGGATATGTTAACGACATATAAAATACTGAGAGGTATAGACAAGGTGGACAGAGACAGGATGTTCCAGAGATAGGACACAGCAACAAGGGATCACAGGTGGAAGCTGAAGACTCAGATGAACCACAGGGATGTTAGGAAGTATTTCTTCAGTCACAGAGTTGTCAGGAAGTGGAATAGCCTGGGTAGTGATGTAGTGGAGGTAGGTTCCATACGTAGCATTAAGAAGAGGTATGATAAAGCTCACTGAGCGGCCAGTTGAAGAGGCGGGGCCAGGAGCTGTGACTCGACCCCCGCAACCACAACTAGGTGAGCGCACACACACACACACACACACACACACACACACACACACACACACACACACACACACACACACACACACACACACACACACACACACACACACACACACACACTCAAGTATGTATGTACGCAGTCAAGAACGTAGTGGATTTGTCAAAACGTTCTATGTCTTCTTCCTTTTTTCTGAGATATGGGTGTTGAGGAGAGTAAGTAGACTAATGCACCATAAGGAAATCATTCGTTGCATTAAAAAAATGTGTTAGCACGTAGATCAACCTAGATAAAGAATAAATGAGGCAGCTAGAAAGGTGTGACGTAAAGAAAAAAGGGGGAGGATTTGAAGGGACCAATAGGAACAACAGATTGCGAAAACCCAGGAACAAGGAAAGATTGGTGGAAGCTTGGATACTAGTCTCACATGATACAGACATGGAATGTTGGACAATGAAATGAAGGAGGGAAACTCAGTATAATCAGGCCCAAGAGACCAGACACCATTAATGCTTGTCGATTTACTTCAAGAGCTGATACTCTACTCCCCCAAACACTAATCAGTGAGTACACACATTTACTGAACCTTACAAAATCTTGGCAGTTCAGAGAAGATAACTGCACGTGACTTTCTCTTAGACGCTTCAATTACTAAGGGTCTCTCACCATGACTGACGTCAATCCCAGCGCTGATTCAGTTGACATTCATTGATCACAACTCGCCTGTCTTCGATATCAAAATTTAAAATGATATTTGAGGATAATTAGAGAGTGGTGACATGCAAGGACCTCTCGGCTCAGTGGAGGGTAACGATGAATGGTCTACTTATGCAATGTTCACTGCCTTTCGTTGTGGAGCGTTGTGGGGGTGTACCCGCTGAATTGTGCCACCGGGTGTCGAGTTTTACCCCCTATAAACTAAAAAAAGAAAGAAAATCTGTAGCCAAAGGCCTGTATATATCTTTCACCCTAATTCAAAGGAGAGCCATGAAGGGATCCTGAAGCTATACTAAATTATTGCAATATTTTTGTTAACGTAAGCTTATAGCTTTTGGACGAAATGTTTTTCGTTTTAACTTCGACTGTTTCTTTCTTATGATACTGTATTAGCGCTTTGTACAGCTGTGTGGTTATGTGTGTCAGGGTCACGGTGGAGTGTGAGTATTGAAGCTGTGAATGTGGTTGTTGCAGGATACTACGACATCCTTGAATCGACGAATAAAATCTGAAGTAAAGAATCTCAGAAATCCGCTAGAAGAAAAGATTGAGAGATCCTGAGTGATGTACACTTTAGAAACTTGTATCTTCTGAGAAATTTGGACTGTATCTTTCAGTCTTCGTAAGGGTTGCAAGAACGGCTTACCACGAGTATAAGCCAGCGAAACGCGGCAAAAGACTGAAGACATGACGTTGCAGTTGCCCATTTATTTAATATAAAGCCTTAAAAAGTCTTCATCGTACTGATAAACTGAAATGCTCATTAGAGCTACGAATTGAGCATACAAAAATGTTAACAAAATCTATATGAAAATCGTTTATCGCTTAACAGTGAAATCTTAAGTTCCAGAATCTGAACATATAGTCTGATACTTCTGCCGTATATAATCTCTCAGTAGGCTTTACTAAAGACTCCCTGTAATTTCTTGAATTCACGTCTTGCTCTCTTAGAAGGGAACGTTAAAAACAAATTTACTAGGATTTACCGAGTTATGAAATGTGGTAAAATATTTCCCAAATGCGGAGGCTGCATTGTGGCAGTATTTGTTCTGAAGATAAGCTAATGTGGCAGAGAACTTAACTTTTTCTTTTTGCAGAGGTCAATAATGTCCTTGGATCCACCATGACTCAAGAGCATCTCGGCGCTTTGTCCCACTTGAGCATTCAGAATGAAATCGTCAACTCACTGAATTTCGATGACATCATTCATAACAGTTAACGCCAAAACTTTTATTATTTCTTTAAAGACAAGAAATAGTATTTTTTAATTAAAACAAAAATTCGATATATATATATATATATATATATATATATATATATATATATATATATATATATATATATATATATATATGTGTGTGTGTGTGTGAGTACTCGCCTAGTTGTGGTTGCAGGGGTCGAGTCACAGCTCATGGCCCCGCCTCTTCACTAGCCGCTACTAGGTCGCTCTTCTTGCTCCATGAGGTTTATCATTCCTCTTCTTAAAGGTATGTATGGATCATGCCTCTACTACATCACTTCCCAGACTATTCCACTTCCTGACAACTCTGTGACTGAAACAATACTTTCTAACATCCCTGTGATTCATCAGAGTCTTCAGCTTCCAACTGTGGCCCCTAGTTGCTGTGTCCCATCTCTGGAACATCCTGTCGATTCCTCTCAGTATTTTATATGTCGTTATCATATACCCCTCATCTCTCCTGTCTTCTAGAGTCTTCAGGTCGATTTCCCTTAACCTCTCCTCGTAGGACATACCCCTTAGCTCCGGGACTAATCTTGTTGCAAACCTTTGCACTCTCTCTGGCTTATATGTTTGGCTGGGTGTGGATTCCAAACTGGTGCTGCATACTCCAATTTCGGCCTAACGTACACAGTGTACAGGGTCCAGAACGATTCCTTATTAAGATGTCGGAATGCTGTTCTTAGGTTTGCAAGGCGTCCGTATGTTGCAGCAGTTGTTTGGTTGATGTGCGCCTCCGGAGATGTGCTTGGTGTTATACTCACCCCAAGATCCTTTTCCTTGAGTGAGGTTTGTAGTCTCTGGCCCCCTAGACTGTACTCCGTCTACACTCTTCTTTGATCTTCTCCAATCTTCATGGGGTTGAACTCCAGGAGCCAGTTGCTGGACCAGGCCTGCAGCCTGTCCAGATCCCTTTGTAATTCTGCCTGGTCCTCGTCCGTTTGAATTCTTCTCATAAGCTTCACATCCTCTGCAAACAGGGACACCTCGGAGTCTATTCCCTCCGCCATGTTCACAAATACCAGAAACAGCACCGGTCCTAAGACTGACTCCTGTGGAACCCCGCTTGTTACAGGTGACCACTCTGACACCTAGCCACGCGCCATGACTCAGTGTTGTCTTCCTGACAGGTATTCCCTGATCCATTGTAGTGTCTTCCCTGTTATCCCTGCCTGGTCCTCCAGCTTTTGCACTAGTCTCTTGTGTGGAACTGTGTCAAACGCCTTCTTACAGTCCAAGAAAATGCAGTCTACACACACCTCTCATGTCTTCCTGCTGTCACCCTTCCATAGAACTCCAGTAGGCTTCTGACACAGGATTTCCCGTCCCTAAACCCGTGCTGGCTGTCGTTGATAAGTTCGTTCCTTTCTAGGTGCTCCAAAACTGTTCTTCTCATAATCCTCTCCATGACTTTGCAGACTCTGCATGTTAGTGACACTGGTCTGTAGTTTATGCTTCATGTCTGTTTCCTTTTTTTTTAAATGAATGCTACATTTGCTGTCTTCCATACTTCAGGTAATCGCCCTGTTTCAATAGATGTGTTGAAGATTGTTGTTAGTGATACACATAGCGCATCTGCTCCCTCAGGACCCATGGAGAGATGTTATCCGGCCCCATCGCCTTTGAGGTATCTAACTCGCTTAGCAGCTTCTTTACTTCTTCCTCGGTTGCATATATTGTGTCTAACACTTGATGGTGGACCCCACCTCTTCATCTTTCTGGAGTCCCTTCTGTTTCCACTGTGAAGACTTCTTTGAAGCTCATATTGAGCTCCTCGCATACTTCGCGATCGATTGTGTGTGTGTGTGTGTGTGTGTGTGTGTGTGTGTGTGTGTGTATGTGTGTGTGTGTGTGTGTGTGTGTGCGGTGCCGAATAGGTAAAACTTGCTATTTTGGCCTAAATATCAATGTTCTTCTTGCCGAATAAGGCAAGCGAAAATTTGTGTATGCAATAATTTCGCAAAAATCATTCTGAACCTAACGAAAAAAAATATATTTCATTGTGTTTGTTTATTATTAAATTATTGTAAACTTATCTAAAATAAATTTAGTTGGAATAGGCAAAATTAGAGTGTGCTTGATATAATAATGTTAGGTAAGTTTTCTAAGATTCTTTTGGTACAGAATTATTAATTTTTACATGAACATAAATATAAAAAATATATATCTTTAAACGTATAAGAGAAATTTTTAGGAAAGAACTTAATTTTAAACGAGTTCTTTGCTAAATGACCAGTTTTACCTATACGGCACGATATATATATATATATATATATATATATATATATATATATATATATATATATATATATATATATATATATATATATATACATACATATATATATATTTTTTTTTCAACAAGTCGGTCGTCTCCCACCGAGGCAGGGTGACCCAAAAAAGAAAGAAAATCCCCAAAAAGAAAATACTTTCATCATCATTCAACACTTTCACCACACTCACACATTATCACTGCTTTTGCAGAGGTGCCCAGAATACAACAGTTTAGAAGCATATACGTATAAAGATACACAACATATCCCTCCAAACTGCCAATATCCCAAACCACTCCTTTAAAGTGCAGACATTGTACTTCCCATTGCCAGGACTCAAGTCCGACTATATGAAAATAACCGGTTTCCCTGAATCCCTTCACTAAATATTACCCTGCTCACACTCCAACAGATCGTCAGGTCTCAAGTATCATTCGTCTCCATTCACTCCTATCTAACACGCTCATGCACGCTTGCTGGAAGTCCAAGCCACTCGCCCACAAAACCTCCTTTACCCCCTCTTTCCAACCCTTTCGAGGACGACCCCTACCCCTCTTTCCTTCCCCTATAGATTTATATGCTTTCCATGTCATTCTACTTTGATCCATTCTCTCTAAATGACCAAACCACCTCAACAACCCCTCTTCTGCCCTCTGACTAATGCTTTTATTAACTCCACACTCCGAATTTTCTGCATAATATTTACACCACACATTGCCCTTAGACAGGACATCTCCACTGCCTCCAACCGTCTCCTCGCTGCTGCATTTACCACCCAAGCTTCACATCCATATAAGAGTGTTGGTACTACTATACTTTCATACATTCCCTTCTTTGCCTCCATTGATAACGTTTTTTGACTCCACATATACCTCAACGCACCACTCACCTTTTTTCCCTCATCAATTCTATGATTAACCTCATCCTTCATAAATCCATCCGCCGACACGTCAACTCCCAAGTATCTGAAAACATTCACTTCTTCCATACTCCTCCTCCCTAATTTGATATCCAATTTTTCTTTATCTAAATCATTTGATACCCTCATCACCTTACTCTTTTCAATGTTCACTTTCAACTTTCTACCTTTACACACATTCTCAAACTCATCCACTAACCTTTGCACTTTTTCTTTAGAATCTCCCATAAGCACAGTATCATCAGCAAAAAGTAACTGTGTCAATTCCCATTTTGAATTTGATTCCCCATAATTTAATCCTACCCCTCTCCCGAACACCCTAGCATTTACTTCTTTTACAACCCCATCTATAAATATATTAAACAACCATGGTGACATTACACATCCCTGTCTAAGACCTACTTTTACCGGGAAGTATTCTCCCTCTCTTCTACACACACCTAACCTGAGCCTCACTATCCTCATAAAAGCTCTTTACAGCATTTAGTAACTTACCACCTATTCCATAAACTTGCAACATCTGCCATATTGCTTCTCTATCCACTCTATCATATGCCTTTTCTAAATCCATAAATGCAATAAAAACTTCCCTACCTTTATCTAAATACTGTTCACATATATGCTTCAATGTAAACACTTGATCTACACATCCCCTACCCACTCTGAAGCCTCCTTGCTCATCCGCAATTCTACATTCTGTCTTACCTCTAATTCTTTCAATTATAACCCTACCGTATACTTTTCCTGGTATACTCAGTAAACTTATTCCTCTATAATTTTTACAATCTCTTTTGTCCCCTTTCCCTTTATATAAAGGGACTATACATGCTCTCCGCCAATCCCTAGGTACCTTCCCCTCTTTCATACATTTATTAAACAAAAGTACCAACCACTCCAACACTATATCCCCCCCTGCTTTTAACATTTCTGTCATGATCCCATCAGTTCCAGCTGCTTTACCCCCTTTCATTCTACGTAATGCCTCACGTACCTCCACCACACTTACATTCTGCTCTTCTTCACTCCTAAAAGATGGTATACCTCCCTGGCCAGTGCATGAAATTACCACCTCCCTTTCTTCCTCAACATTTAAAAGTTCCTCAAAATATTCTCGCCATCTACCTAATACCTCCCTCTCCCCATCTACTAACTCCCCTACTCTGTTTTTAACTGACAAATCCATACTTTCCCTAGGCTTTCTTAACTTGTTTAACTCACTCCAAAATTTTTTCTTATTTTCATTAAAATTTCTTGACAGTGCCTCTCCCACTCTTTCATCTGCTCTCCTTTTGCACTCTCTCACCACTCTCTTCACCTTTCTTTTACTCTCCATATACTCTGCTCTTCTTATAACACTTCTGCTTTGTAAAAACCTCTCGTAAGCTACCCTTTTCTCTTTTATCACACCCTTTACTTCATCATTCCACCAATCACTCCTCTTTCCTCCTGCCCCCACCCTCCTATAACCACAAACTTCTGCCCCACATTCTAATACTGCATTTTTAAAACTATTCCAACCATCTTCAACCCCCCCACTACTCATCTTTGCACTAGCCCACCTTTCTGCCAATAGTCGCTTATATCTCGCCCGAACTTCCTCCTCCCTTAGTTTATACACTTTCACCTCCCTCTTACTTGTTGTTGCCACCTTCCCCTTTTCCCATCTACCTCTTACTCTAACTGTAGCTACAACTAAATAATGATCTGATATATCATTTGCCCCTCTATAAACATGTACATCCTGGAGCCTACCCATCAACCTTTTATCCACCAATACATAATCTAACAAACTACTTTCATTACGTGCTACATCATACCTTGTATATTTATTTATCCTCTTTTTCATAAAATATGTATTATTTATTACCAATTTTTTTTCTACACATAGCTCAATTAAAGGCTCCCCATTTACATTTACCCCTGGCACCCCAAATTTACCTACTACTCCCTCCATAACATTTTTACCCACTTTAGCATTGAAATCCCCAACCACCATTACTCTCACACTTGATTCAAAACTCCCCACGCATTCACTCAACATTTCCTAGAATCTCTCTCTCTCCTCTACACTTCTCTCTTCTCCAGGTGCATACACGCTTACTATAACCCACTTTTCACATCCAATCTTTATTATACTCCACATAATCCTTGAATTTATGCATTTGTAGTCCCTCTTTTCCTGCCATAGCTTATCCTTCAACATTATTGCTACTCCTTCTTTAGCTCTAACTCTATTTGAAACCCCTGACCTAATCCCATTTATTCATCTCCATTGAAACTCTCCCACCCCCTTCAGCTTTGTTTCACTTAAAGCCACGACATCCAGTTTCTTCTCATTCATAACATTCACAATCATCTCTTTCTTATCATTTGCACAACATCCACGCACATTCAGACTTCCCACTTTGACAATTTTCTTCTTCTTATTCTTTTTAGTAATCTTTACAGGAAAAGGGGTTACTAGCCCATTGTTCCCGGCATTTTAGTTGACTTTTACAACACGCATGGCTTACGGAGGAAAGATTCTTATTCCACTTCCCCATGGATATAAAAGGAAAAGTAATAAGACCAAGAACTATTAAGATATATATATATATATATATATATATATATATATATATATATATATATATATATATATATCGTGCTGAATATGTAAAACTGGTCAATTAGCAAGAACTCATTTAAAATTAAGTCTTTTCTAAAAAATTCTCTTATACGTTTAAAGATTTATTTTTTTCATTAATGTTAATGTAAAAATTTTTAATTTTGCTCCAAAAGAATCTTAGAAAACTTACCTAACCTTATTATAACAAGAACAATTTATTTTAGCCTAACCCAACTAAATATATTTTCGATTTGTTTACAATAATTTAATACTAAACAAACACAGTGAAATATATTTTTTTCGTTAGGTTCAGAATGATTTTGGCGAAATTATTGCATACAAAAATTTTCGCTTGTCCTATATGGCAAGATGAGCTTTGCTATTTTAGCCAAGATCGCAAATTCTGCCTATTTGGCACGACATTTATATATATATATATATATATATATATATATATATATATATATATATATATATATGTGTGTGTGTGTGTGTGTGTGTGTGTGTGTGTGTGTGTGTGTGTGTGTGTGCGTGTGTGTGTATTCTTGGAAGGAATGGTCCCAAATCTGCACACAGAAATCACTCCCTACGAAAGTAAAAGACTGGGCAGGCGATGCAAAATGCCGCCAATAAAAAGTAGGGGCGCCATTGGTAAACTAAGAGAAAACACCATAAGTGTCCGGGGCCCAAAACTGTTCAACAGCCTCCCATCAAGCATTAGGGAATTGCCAATAAACCCCTGGCTGCCTTCAAGAGAGAGCTGGACAGATACCTAAAGTCAGTGCCGGATCAGCCGGGCTGTGGCTCGTCCGTTGGACTGCGTGCGGCCAGCAGTAACAGCCTAGTTGATCAGGCCCTGATCCATCTGGAGGCCTGGTCATGGACCGGGCCGCGGGGGCGTTGATCCCCGGAATAACCTCCAGGTAACCTCCAGGTATTGAGCCAGCCTTGGCTTCTTGCGCGCTGCTACTGAACACCCATTTGATTAAAGTTGTTAATTCATAGACTTTGCCCCTAGCATATTTGCTTATTAAATCTTTTATTGAATTTGCCAGCTTTATTGCCTATATACAAGTCGTAACCCGCATTCATATTTACATTGCGGAGCGTGTTGCTTCATGTAATAGTATTGTATGTAAATCAGCACAGCTCGAGATCTGTGTTTGCATCAGCATTGTGTGATGACATAATAGATTCTTGAATTATTATTTCATATTTAATAACTTTCAGTAGAGCTATGTTTATTGTATCCGATATTGTATCACGTATCTTTACCTAGTGGTAAAGGTATCTAGGTGTTAAACTTTTATGGGCCAGATTCTGGAAAAGAGGACGAAGGGACTCATGAAATAAGTTACAGCAATTGGTTTCGTTTTACCGGTATGTGTTGCTGTTGTGGTTAATAATCCAAATAGTCTTGTATGTGTGGCATACTGATGGCGAGTTTCTCAGATTCCTTGATAAACATTTTAAAAAGTAGAAAATTGCTGCGTTACAGCATGCACGACAGACGCATCAGTGATGTTCTCTAGCCTATTTTTTTTTTTTTTACATAGGGTTTGACAAGGTTAAGGATCCTTAGCTTTATTGACAGCTATTTACAGGTTAAGGATTCCTAACTTTATTGGCAAGCTAAGCATTTTTATTATGAGACATACAAGTAGGAAACAGGATGAAGTTGGAGCCATCTGTGGGCCAGCATTTTCATTTGATCAGCTGACTTTATCTTGTTGACATTATCGTACAGGATAATGATATCAACGAGATAAAGTCAGTTGATCAAATGAAAATGCTGGCCCACAGATGGCTCCAACTTCATCCTGTTTCCTACTTGTATGTCTCATAACAATAAAAATGCTTTCAAATGAGCTGATGTAGGTAACAGCTCTTAGCTTGCCAATAAAGTTAGGAATCCTTAACCTGTAAATAGCTGTCAATAAAGCTAAGGATCCTTAACCTTGTCAAACCCTGTGTAAAAAAAAAAAATAGGCTAGAGAACATCACTGATGCGTCTGTCGTGCATGATGTAACGCAGCAATTTTCTACTTTTTAAAATGTTTATCAAGGAATCTGAGAAACTCGCCATCAGTATGCCACACATACAAGACTATTTGGATTATTAACCAGAACAGCAACACATACCGGTAAAACGAAACCAATTGCTCTCTCTCTCGCTCGTTCTTTTGCGCTTTCTCTCTCTCACGAAAGGGAAGCGCCATGAATATACTGACACAATGCATTCGACTGCGTCATAAGGTCAAAACTGCTTTACAAATGAAGGATCAGTATTAAGACATTACTGTCGACGCATATCATCATATTTCAGAAATTATTTTAATTTTATCGATTAACCGAGTAATTATCATTTTATTTAATCATTTTATACATACTGTATATTTTACATATAAAATATACAGTATATACAAAAAATGAGATTAATAAAGGAGAAAATTTTGCAACCTTTGATTATCTTTATTCTGGAAATGCTTCTCCAGCAAGTGGCTTCTGTAGTCTAATAAAGAGAAGAGCAGTGTAAAATGAGGAGGAATTTTGTAGTTAATCTGTCCCTCAGTTTGGAGTCGATGTGTTCAGTCCATCAATCTTGATAAAGTACTAATTAAAACTGATGGACTGAACATATCGTCTCCAGGCTGAGGGACTGGTTATCTCAAACTCCGCTACATCTTCCACCCTTCTCTGCATCGGACTGAAGAAGCCATTGGGTGGCGAAACTTTTTCAGAATAAAGATATCCAGATGTTGCACAAGTATCTCTTCAATTGCATTGTTCTTTATTCCTAAATGACAGTAGCATAAGACGTGCACCTCCCTGTATGGAACATGTAAATACATGACTGCTATATTTCCCGAACTAAGCTCCCCAACATGGGCAATTGTAGAACTTTGGAAAAAATCGGCGAACACTTTTAAATTTCGCGAAGTATTAAACTATCCTTTAATATTTGAAATCTTAGAATGTGTTAGTTTTTCTTATCGAATATTTATCGGTGAATATAAATGAAAATGTTATGAAAACTGTTTGTTAATATAATTAATACATATAAAGAAAAAAAAATATACCTATCATTTTAATTTACATACAGGTTTCATGAATACTTTTTTCAGTATTGAACTATTCTCATTACAAATTAGTTTCAATAAGTTGCTTTCGTTATGTTTTGTATTTTCTGGTAAACAATTCAAGATGCTGCATACATACAGGTATAATGAGGGCTTAATGAGCTTCCTAGGATTGGGCCACCATCTGTGTCAACTCAGGTTTAGTGCTTAACAAGATTTTTTTTTATTTTTTATAATCCTACTATCAAATACTGTAGATTATTGCTTGAAAAACACAAATTGCCAGAGTGCCTTGGTACTTGTACTTACATTTACTTAGTGAGAGTTTGAAAGAATTATATATATTTATGGCAGAGTTTTACCTAAGGTAAAGAAGCAACATCCCAACGTCGACATTGATACAAAATTATGAAGCAACGGAGATTATGTTAAACTACCGGAAAAACATATACCCACTACCAAATTCTTAAACAAACCAGCTAACGTGAAGGTAAAAATAATAATCCCAGCCATGTTAGTAATATGAGGTAACACAGGATATCCGTTAATGAGCCTTCAGTCATTGTGCTTCACGTAGAAATATTGTCATTATCACATTTTTTCATGAGACTCGGGTTCCCAAAGTTAGATCGACCAAGTGCCTTTAGATTGTTACACAAATTAACTAAGTCCCTGTTCACTCTTTCTTAAACTTTTCAGGTGAAGGCTTAAATAGATAAATAACAAAAAGGCACAATACCGTGACTGGAACGATACACAAATAACCCGCACATAAAAGAGAGAAGCTTACGACGACGTTTCGGTCCGACTTGGACCATTGACAAAGTCATACTAGATGATAGTTTCAAGTACCTGTACGTCTGGTACATACTATTAAAGGCAGAGTTCATACTTTAGACATTGACAGAAAGGTTCATGAAGCGCGGGGAGCTAATAGTTGTTTGGCGAGCCACCTGTGTGAGTGGTACAGGCAGCCTAAACCCAGGAGCCACCTGTGTGAGTGGTACAGACAACCTTCACCCAGGAGCCACCTGTGTGAGTGGTACAGACAACCTAAACCCAGGAGCACCAGCCTCTCCAAACACCTAGACGTCAGCTAGGTAGAGGCTGCTAAAGAGCTTATTCTGAGAATGAGAGAGGGATGAACATCACTGAAAGGGAGGCGGGAGGAACGAACCTTACTGAAATTAAGGGATAAGCCTCCCTGAGAGGGAGGGAATAACGAGCCTCGCTAAGAGAGAGGGAACGAGCCTCACTGGTAGACGAGGGAGGAAAGGACGAGCGTCATAGGGAGAGGGAGGGAGGATGGTAGCGTCAGCAGTAAGCCCGGTAGCTGGTATCATGTCTGCGCGGGTGTCTGCCTCGGGCGCCATGACACGCACATGTCCGAGGGTGACCCGTCGGCCAGACCCCCGCCCCCCTACCCCTAGATCCGTAGCAGCGCGTTGCGCCTCTTACCTATACGAAAACCTCCTAATCTGATCTCGGGGAAACTAAATGCTTCCCACCAGCTGCCGGATGAGGTATACGGCTGAGGATTGTTTTAGTGAGACGGGTGAGGCGGAGGAGTGCGTCGGGTGTGTTGAAGGCGACGCGTCTCTCTTGTGTCCAGGGTTATGCGTGTAATAACGGCATAAGCCTCGCATAGCCCCTCGCCCACACAACACCATTAGCATCCTAGCGGATGTTCGCTCCTCTCCTGCGTGCGGGATGCGCCCTCCTGCCGCCCAGAACGGTGAATATACAGTAGCATCATGAGCTGTCATACAAGCGAGACCAATGACACGCTTTTATTGCGCGAATCTTTGCCTTGCACTCGTGCTTACTGCCAATAATAATGCCAGCCTTGCTGAGCCTCGAGTTCTGATTGGTCATCTGGTGCTGAGCAGAGACCCGGGTGCCGGTTATCTAATTAAAGAGGTTGGGGTAAGCCTCCCTTGGGGTATATTGAAGGAGGCAATGATGCTGACAAAATAATTAATAATGAAACACTTGACGAAGCTGCATGAGTGTGCAAAAGAGCCTCATAATGGGAGCTTCTCCAGGTTTGGCTGAGGGGAAGGGCTTGGCCCTCCAAGTGTTTGTCTCCTTCCTGGATACCTCGTGAGCCTTCATGGGTGCCTCGTGAGCCTTTTTGAGTACCTTGTGAGCCTTCCTGGCTATCCTCTGAGCCTTCCTGGGTATCTTGTGAGTCTTAATTGAGTACCTGGCTCCTTTTATTCACACTTAATACCTTACCTATATCTGTCATGAACTTAATAATTTAAGAAAGTATTGAAATCACTGCTATTTTTAAGGTTGCTTAAGTGCTAAGACATATTACTTAACTTTGTCTACCGTCAGTGAATATAGTTGAAGACCACCCATTTCTGGTCTTTGACTGCTGGGCTCTGTCACCATTTACTTGCAGGATTTATCATTATGGTATTTCGTTGTTCCGTTACTGAGGGTTGTAGAGTTATTTTTTTTATTACAATAATTACGTTCTCCTTTGCTTTAAAAGGATTATGCAAGATCCCACCTGTAAAGTCCGGCCTATGTGAAATGCAATTGATATTGACCATTTGGCTAATTTCTTCCATGTGTGAGACGGTTAATTGAATACGTCCATTTTGTTTTAATATTTGTATTAAATGGTGGTTGCTTTATCTATAACTATTTTATCACTTCCACAAGGGAATCGTAAATTTCTGTAATGTATATGTCAACAGTACACGGAAGGATTTCATGTGAACGTCCTTAACTCTCTTCATTTCAGTGAGAGAAGAGATAATACTTGTAGAAGCTATCAACTATATATAATTTTTAATAAATTTGGGTACACTTAGGTGTGTGTTACTACTGTATCCTTCATGATGTTTGTCTTGTATAAACAAAATCGTATTATTTTTCCGTGTCGTATTCCATCACATAGGATAGGTTTTGTGCATCAGGCATTGAACTCTATCGCTCTGAGTATTTCATTATCTTCATTAGCTACGAACAATAGGGGGAGGGCAATGACTGTCCCTTACATAATTCAGAAATGGCGATGTTCCCTCCAGGATGGCTGCTCTCAAGAAAAAGTGAATATATATATATATATATATATATATATATATATATATATATATATATATATATATATATAATAAGTAATACATATTTTATGAAAAAGAGGATAAATAAATATACAAGGTATGATGCAGCACGTAATGAAAGTAGTTTGTTAGATTATGTATTGGTGGATAAAAGGTTGATGGGTAGGCTCCAGGATGTACATGTTTATAGAGGGGCAACTGATATATCGGATCATTATTTAGTTGTAGCTACAGTTAGAGTAAGAGGTAGATGGGAAAAGAGGAAGGTGGCAACAACAAGTAAGAGGGAGGTGAAAGTGTATAAACTAAGGGAGGAGGAAGTTCGGGCGAGATATAAGCGACTATTGGCAGAAAGGTGGGCTAGTGCAAAGATGAGTAGTGGGGGGGTTCAAGAGGGTTGGAATAGTGTTAAAAATGCAGTATTAGAATGTGGGGCAGAAGTTTGCGGTTATAGGAGGGTGGGAGCAGGAGGAAAGAGGAGTGATTGGTGGAATGATGAAGTAAAGGGTGTGATAAAAGAGAAAAAGGTAGCTTACGAGAGGTTTTTACAAAGCAGAAGTGTTATAAGAAGAGCAGAGTATATGGAGAGTAAAAGAAAGGTGAAGAGAGTGGTGAGAGAGTGCAAAAGGAGAGCAGATGAAAGAGTGGGAGAGGCACTGTCAAGAAATTTTAATGAAAATAAGAAAAAAATTTTGGAGTGAGTTAAACAAGTTAAGAAAGCCTAGGGAAAGTATGGATTTGTCAGTTAAAAACAGAGTAGGGGAGTTAGTAGATGGGGAGAGGGAGGTATTAGGTAGATGGCGAGAATATTTTGAGGAACTTTTAAATGTTGAGGAAAAAAGGGAGGCGGTAATTTCATGCACTAGCCAGGGAGGTATACCATCTTTTAGGAGTGAAGAAGAGCAGAATGTAAGTGTGGTGGAGGTACGTGAGGCATTACGTAGAATGAACTGATGGGATAATGACAGAAATGTTAAAAGCAGGGGGGATATAGTGTTGGAGTGGTTGGTACTTTTGTTTAATAAATGTATGAAAGAGGGGAAGGTACCTAGGGATTGGCGGAGAGCATGTATAGTCCCTTTATATAAAGGGAAAGGGGACAAAAGAGATTGTAAAAATTATAGAGGAATAAGTTTACTGAGTATACCAGGAAAAGTATGCGGTAGGGTTATAATTGAAAGAATTAGAGGTAAGACAGAATGTAGGATTGCGGATGAGCAGGGAGGCTTCAGAGTGGGTAGAGGATGTGTAGATCAAGTGTTTACACTCAAGCATATATGTGAACAGTATTTATATAAAGGTAGGGAAGTTTTTATTGCATTTATGGATTTAGAAAAGGCATATGATAGAGTGGATAGAGGAGCAATGTGGCAGATGTTGCAAGTATATGGAATAGGTGGTAAGTTACTAAATGCTGTAAAGAGTTTTTATGAGGATAGTGAGGCTATGGTTAGGGTATGTAGAAGAGAGGGAGAATACTTCCCGGTAAAAGTAGGTCTTAGACAGGGATGTGTAATGTCACCATGGTTGTTTAATATATTTATAGATGGGGTTGTAAAAGAAGTAAATGCTAGGGTGTTCGGGAGAGGGGTAGGATTAAATTATGGGGAATCAAATTCAAAATGGGAACTGACACAGTTACTTTTTGCTGATGATACTGTGCTTATGGGAGATTCTAAAGAAAAATTGCAAAGATTAGTGGATGAGTTTGAGAATGTGTAAAGGTAGAAAGTTGAAAGTGAACATAGAAAAGAGTAAGGTGATGAGGGTATCAAATGATTTAGATAAAGAAAAATTGGATATCAAATTGGGGAGGAGGAGTATGGAAGAAGTGAATGTTTTCAGATACTTGGGAGTTGACGTGTCGACGGATGGGTTTATTGAAGGATGAGGTTAATGATAGAATTGATGAGGGAAAAAAGGTGAGTGGTGCGTTGAGGTATATGTGGAGTCAAAATACGTTATCTATGGAGGCAAAGAAGGGAATGTATGAAAGTATAGTAGTACCAACACTCTTATATGGATGTGAAGCTTGGGTGGTAAATGCAGCAGTGAGGAGACGGTTGGAGGCAGTGGAGATGTCCTGTCTAAGGGCAATGTGTGGTGTAAATATTATGCAGAAAATTCGGAGTATGGAAATTAGGAGAAGGTGTGGAGTTAATAAAAGCATTAATCAGAGGGCAGAAGAGGGGTTGTTGAGGTGGTTTGGTCATTTAGAGAGAATGGATCAAAGTAGAATGACATGGAAAGCATATAAATCTATAGGGGAAGGAAGGAGGGGTAGGGGTCGTCCTCGAAAGGGCTGGAAAGAGGGGGTAAAGGAGGTTTTGTGGGCAAGGGGCTTGGACTTCCAGCAAGCGTGCATGAGCGTGTTAGATAGGAGTGAATGGAGACGAATGATACTTGGGACCTGACGATCTGTTGGAGTGTGAACAAGGTAATATTTAGTGAAGGGATTCAGGGAAACCGGTTATTTTCATATAGTCGGACTTGAGTCCTGGAAATGGGAAGTACAATGCCTGCACTTTAAAGGAGGGGTTTGGGATATTGGCAGTTTGGAGGGATATGTTGTGTATCTTTATACGTATATGCTTCTAATATATATACATACATATATATATATATATATATATAGTAGGTTGGTAGACAGCAACCACCCAGGGAAGTACTACCGTCCTGCCAGATGACTGTGAAACAAAAACCTGTAACTGTTTTGCATGATGGTAGGATTGCTGGTTTCTTTTTCTGTCTCATAAACACGCTAGATAACAGGGATATCTTGCTACTCCTACTTACACTTTGGTCACACTTCACAGACACGCACATGCATATATATATATACATACATCTAGGTTTTTCTCCTTTTTCTAAATAGCTCTTGTTCTTTTTTATTTCTTCTATTGTCCATGGGGAAGTGGAAAAGAATCTTTCCTCCGTAAGCCATGCGTGTCGTATGAGGCGACTAAAATGCCGGGAGCAATGGGCTAGTAACCCCTTCTCCTGTATACAATTACTAAAAAAGAGAAGAAGAAAAACTTTATAAAACTGGGTTGCTTAAATGTGCGTGGATGTAGTGCGGATGACAAGAAACAGATGATTGCTGATGTTATGAATGAAAAGAAGTTGGATGTCCTGGCCCTAAGCGAAACAAAGCTGAAGGGGGTAGGAGAGTTTCAGTGGGGGGAAATAAATGGGATTAAATCTGGAGTATCTGAGAGAGTTAGAGCAAAGGAAGGGGTAGCAGTAATGTTAAATGATCAGTTATGGAAGGAGAAAAGAGAATATGAATGTGTAAATTCAAGAATTATGTGGATTAAAGTAAAGGTTGGATGCGAGAAGTGGGTCATAATAAGCGTGTATGCACCTGGAGAAGAGAGGAATGCAGAGGAGAGAGAGAGATTTTGGGAGATGTTAAGTGAATGTATAGGAGCCTTTGAACCAAGTGAGAGAGTAATTGTGGTAGGGGACTTGAATGCTAAAGTAGGAGAAACTTTTAGAGAGGGTGTGGTAGGTAAGTTTGGGGTGCCAGGTGTAAATGATAATGGGAGCCCTTTGATTGAACTTTGTATAGAAAGGGGTTTAGTTATAGGTAATACATATTTTAAGAAAAAGAGGATAAATAAGTATACACGATATGATGTAGGGCGAAATGACAGTAGTTTGTTGGATTATGTATTGGTAGATAAAAGACTGTTGAGTAGACTTCAGGATGTACATGTTTATAGAGGGGCCACAGATATATCAGATCACTTTCTAGTTGTAGCTACACTGAGAGTAAAAGGTAGATGGGATACAAGGAGAATAGAAGCATCAGGGAAGAGAGAGGTGAAGGTTTATAAACTAAAAGAGGAGGCAGTTAGGGTAAGATATAAACAGCTATTGGAGGATAGATGGGCTAATGAGAGCATAGGCAATGGGGTCGAAGAGGTATGGGGTAGGTTTAAAAATGTAGTGTTAGAGTGTTCAGCAGAAGTTTGTGGTTACAGGAAAGTGGGTGCAGGAGGGAAGAGGAGCGATTGGTGGAATGATGATGTAAAGAGAGTAGTAAGGGAGAAAAAGTTAGCATATGAGAAGTTTTTACAAAGTAGAAGTGATGCAAGGAGGGAAGAGTATATGGAGAAAAAGAGAGAAGTTAAGAGAGTGGTGAAGCAATGTAAAAAGAGAGCAAATGAGAGAGTGGGTGAGATGTTATCAACAAATTTTGTTGAAAATAAGAAAAAGTTTTGGAGTGAGATTAACAAGTTAAGAAAGCCTAGAGAACAAATGGATTTGTCAGTTAAAAATAGGAGAGGAGAGTTATTAAATGGAGAGTTAGAGGTATTGGGAAGATGGAGGGAATATTTTGAGGAATTGTTAAATGTTGATGAAGATAGGGAAGCTGTGATTTCGTGTATAGGGCAAGGAGGAATAACATCTTGTAGGAGTGAGGAAGAGCCAGTTGTGAGTGTGGGGGAAGTTCGTGAGGCAGTAGGTAAAATGAAAGGGGGTAAGGCAGCCGGGATTGATGGGATAAAGATAGAAATGTTAAAAGCAGGTGGGGATATAGTTTTGGAGTGGTTGGTGCAATTATTTAATAAATGTATGGAAGAGGGTAAGGTACCTAGGGATTGGCAGAGAGCATGCATAGTTCCTTTGTATAAAGGCAAAGGGGATAAAAGAGAGTGCAAAAATTATAGGGGGATAAGTCTGTTGAGTGTACCTGGTAAAGTGTATGGTAGAGTTATAATTGAAAGAATTAAGAGTAAGACGGAGAATAGGATAGCAGATGAACAAGGAGGCTTTAGGAAAGGTAGGGGGTGTGTGGACCAGGTGTTTACAGTGAAACATATAAGTGAACAGTATTTAGATAAGGCTAAAGAGGTCTTTGTGGCATTTATGGATTTGGAAAAGGCGTATGACAGGGTGGATAGGGGGGCAATGTGGCAGATGTTGCAAGTGTATGGTGTAGGAGGTAGGTTACTGAAAGCAGTGAAGAGTTTTTACGAGGATAGTGAGGCTCAAGTTAGAGTATGTAGGAAAGAGGGAAATTTTTTCCCAGTAAAAGTAGGCCTTAGACAAGGATGTGTGATGTCACCGTGGTTGTTTAAT